>NW_021822705.1:140000-210000 GCF_901001165.1 Salmo trutta
GTTTTAGGTTCTGACAGAGAGCTGGTTTAGATAACATACCTCTAGTTTTAGGTTCTGACAGAGAGCTGGTTTAGATAACATACCTCTAGTTTTAGGTTCTGACAGAGAGCTGGTTTAGATAACATACCTCTAGTTTTAGGTTCTGACAGAGAGCTGGTTTAGATAACATACCTCTAGTTTTAGGTTCTGACAGAGAGCTAGTTTAGATAACATACCTCTAGTTTTAGGTTCTGACAGAGAGCTGGTTTAGATAACATACCTCTAGTTTTAGGTTCTGACAGACAGCTGGTTTAGATAACATACCTCTAGTTTTAGGTTCTGACAGAGAGCTGGTTTAGATAACATACCTCTAGTTTTAGGTTCTGACAGAGAGCTGGCTCTAGATAACATACCTCTAGTTTTAGGTTCTGACAGAGAGCTGGTTTAGATAACATACCTCTAGTTTTAGGTTCTGACAGAGAGCTGGTTTAGATAACATACCTCTAGTTTTAGGTTCTGACAGAGAGCTGGTTTAGATAACATACCTCTAGTTTTAGGTTCTGACAGAGAGCTGGTTTAGATAACATACCTCTAGTTTTAGGTTCTGACAGAGAGCTAGTTTAGATAACATACCTCTAGTTTTAGGTTCTGACAGAGAGCTGGCTCTAGATAACATACCTCTAGTTTTAGGTTCTGACAGAGAGCTGGTTTAGATAACATACCTCTAGTTTTAGGTTCTGACAGAGAGCTGGTCTAGATAACATACCTCTAGTTTTAGGTTCTGACAGAGAGCGGGTTTAGATAACATACCTCTAGTTTTAGGTTCTGACAGAGAGCTGGCTCTAGATAACATACCTCTAGTTTTAGGTTCTGACAGAGAGCTGGTTTAGATAACATACCTCTAGTTTTAGGTTCTGACAGAGAGCTAGTTTAGATAACATACCTCTAGTTTTAGGTTCTGACAGAGAGCTGGTTTAGATAACATACCTCTAGTTTTAGGTTCTGACAGAGAGCTGGTTTAGATAACATACCTCTAGTTTTAGGTTCTGACAGAGAGCTGGTTTAGATAACATACCTCTAGTTTTAGGTTCTGACAGAGAGCTGGTTTAGATAACATACCTCTAGTTTTAGGTTCTGACAGAGAGCTGGCTCTAGATAACATACCTCTAGTTTTAGGTTCTGACAGAGAGCTGGTTTAGATAACATACCTCTAGTTTTAGGTTCTGACAGAGAGCTGGTTTAGATAACATACCTCTAGTTTTAGGTTCTGACAGAGAGCTGGTTTAGATAACATACCTCTAGTTTTAGGTTCTGACAGAGAGCTGGCTCTAGATAACATGCCTCTAGTTTTAGGTTCTGACAGAGAGCTGGCTCTAGATAACATACCTCTAGTTTTAGGTTCTGACAGAGAGCTGGCTCTAGATAACATACCTCTAGTTTTAGGTTCTGACAGAGAGCTGGCTCTAGATAACATGCCTCTAGTTTTAGGTGCTGACAGAGAGCTGGTTTAGATAACATACCTCTAGTTTTAGGTGCTGACAGAGAGCTGGCTCTAGATAACATGCCTCTAGTTTTAGGTTCTGACAGAGAGCTGGTTTAGATAACATACCTCTAGTTTTAGGTTCTGACAGAGAGCTGGCTCTAGATAACTTACCTCTAGTTTTAGGTTCTGACAGAGAGCTGGTTTAGATAACATACCTCTAGTTTTAGGTTCTGACAGAGAGCTGGCTCTAGATAACATACCTCTAGTTTTAGGTTCTGACAGAGAGCTGGCTCTAGATAACATACCTCTAGTTTTAGGTTCTGACAGAGAGCTGGTTTAGATAACATACCTCTAGTTTTAGGTTCTGACAGAGAGCTGGTTTAGATAACATACCTCTAGTTTTAGGTTCTGACAGAGAGCTGGTTTAGATAACATACCTCTAGTTTTAGGTTCTGACAGAGAGCTGGCTCTAGATAACATGCCTCTAGTTTTAGGTTCTGCCAGAGAGCTGGTTTAGATAACATACCTCTAGTTTTAGGTTCTGACAGAGAGCTGGCTCTAGATAACATGCCTCTAGTTTTAGGTTCTGACAGAGAGCTGGTTTAGATAACATACCTCTAGTTTTAGGTTCTGACAGAGAGCTGGTTTAGATAACATACCTCTAGTTTTAGGTTCTGACAGAGAGCTGGTTTAGATAACATACCTCTAGTTTTAGGTTCTGACAGAGAGCTGGCTCTAGATAACATACCTCTAGTTTTAGGTTCTGACAGACAGCTGGCTCTAGATAACATACCTCTAGTTTTAGGTTCTGACAGAGAGCTAGTTTAGATAACATACCTCTAGTTTTAGGTTCTGACAGAGAGCTGGTTTAGATAACATACCTCTAGTTTTAGGTTCTGACAGAGAGCTGGCTCTCGACAACATACCTCTAGTTTTAGGTTCTGACAGAGAGTTTGCTTCTTTTGTTTTATATAACTATGTTTTAGATAGAAGACATTTATAAATGCAGAAATGTGTTTTGTGAAGTGTGTTTCATGACATAGTGTTACTGGTAAGATAATAAACTTATGAATTAACTAAATATGATACACCTAAACTGCAAAATGCTTACTCATTCATAAATATCTCACCATGTACAGTATGTAATCCTCTGACCTGTCTATAACCTGCGACCTCTGATCTTGTAGAGATGGAGTTTGACCTTGACAAGGCCCTGGAAGATGTCCCTATCCACACAGAGGACCCTCCTGCACCTTCCCCTGCTCCTACCCTCTCTAGGTTAGAGAAGAGACCGTCAGGGGCCATGGGAGAACTGCCCTCAGACGAGGCCAAGAAGCTGCAGCACTTCACCAAACTACGGCCTCGCAGGAACAAGAAGATGCAGTCCAGTAAGATACCGGTGAGTATCACCACTGTGAGTTACTGGTGGGATAATGAGCAGAACAGCACAGTCCATAAGGTAGATGCCAACTATTTAGTTCTAACAAGAACCCCAGAGTGAGAACCTTTGGCGTGAGTATGGTGTTTATTTTAGAACAAAGTTTTACTCTTGTTCTCAAACACACAACTAGCCCTTTCTTACTTTATAAAGTAGTTTATCTGTCATGTGTTATAACAACCCTGTATTGTCTTGGTGTTATAACAACCCTGTAGTGGTATGGTGTTATAACAACCCTGTGTTGTCATGGTGTTATAACAACCCTGTATTGTCATGGTGTTATAACAACCCTGTAGTGTCATGGTGTTATAACAACCCTGTATTGTCATGGTGTTATAACAACCCTGTAGTGTCATGGTGTTATAACAACCCTGTATTGTCATGGTGTTATAACAACCCTGTAGTGTCATGGTGTTATAACAACCCTGTATTGTCATGGTGTTATAACAACCCTGTATTGTCATGGTGTTATAACAACCCTGTATTGTCATGGTGTTATAACAACCCTGTAGTGTCATGGTGTTATAACAACCCTGTGTTGTCATGGTGTTATAACAACCCTGTATTGTCATGGTGTTATAACAACCCTGTAGTGTCATGGTGTTATAACAACCCTGTATTGTCATGGTGTTATAACAACCCTGTAGTGTCATGGTGTTATAACAACCCTGTATTGTCATGGTGTTATAACAACCCTGTATTGTCATGGTGTTATAACAACCCTGTATTGTCATGGTGTTATAACAACCCTGTAGTGGTATGGTGTTATAACAACCCTGTAGTGGTATGGTGTTATAACAACCCTGTAGTGGTATGGTGTTATAACAACCCTGTAGTGGTATGGTGTTATAACAACCCTGTAGTGGTATGGTGTTATAACAACCCTGTATTGTCATGGTGTTATAACAACCCTGTATTGTCATGGTGTTATAACAACCCTGTAGTGGTATGGTGTTAACAACCCTGTATTGTCATGGTGTTATAACAACCCTGTATTGGTATGGTGTTATAACAACCCTGTAGTGGTATTGTGTTATAACAACCCTGTAGTGGTATTGTGTTATAACAACCCTGTATTGTCATGGTGTTATAACAACCCTGTATTGTCATGGTGTTATAACAACCCTGTAGTGGTATTGTGTTATAACAACCCTGTATTGTCATGGTGTTATAACAACCCTGTAGTGGTATGGTGTTATAACAACCCTGTATTGGTATTGTGTTATAACAACCCTGTAGTGGTATGGTGTTATAACAACCCTGTAGTGGTATGGTGTAATAACAACCCTGTGTTGTCATGGTGTTATAACAACCCTGTAGTGGTATGGTGTAATAACAACCCTGTAGTGGCATGGTGTTATAACAACCCTGTATTGTCATGGTGTTATAACAACCCTGTAGTGGTATGGTGTTATAACAACCCTGTAGTGGTATGGTGTTATAACAACCCTGTAGTGGTATGGTGTTATAACAACCCTGTATTGTCATGGTGTTATAACAACCCTGTAGTGGTATTGTGTTATAACAACCCTGTAGTGGTATTGTGTTATAACAACCCTGTATTTGTATGGTGTTATAACAACCCTGTATTGGTATGGTGTAATAACAACCCTGTATTGTCATGGTGTTATAACAACCCTGTATTGTCATGGTGTTATAACAACACTGTAGTGGTATGGTGTTATAACAACCCTGTATTGTCATGGTGTTGTAACAACCCTGTAGTGGTATTGTGTTATAACAACCCTGTATTGTCATGGTGTTATAACAACCCTGTATTGTCATGGTGTTATAACAACCCTGTAGTGGTATGGTGTTATAACAACCCTGTAGTGGTATTGTGTTATAACAACCCTGTATTGTCATGGTGTTATAACAACCCTGTATTGTCATGGTGTTATAACAACCCTGTATTGTCATGGTGTTATAACAACCCTGTAGTGGTATTGTGTTATAACAACCCTGTATTGTCATGGTGTTATAACAATCCTGTAGTGTCATGGTGTTATAACAACCCTGTAGTGGTATGGTGTTATAACAACCCTGTATTGTCATGGTGTTATAACAACCCTGTATTTTTACTTCACAGCAAATCAGCAGCACCACGTCTCAGGACGGAGAGCAGAACGGCCTGCATGGAAGGGTTGATGAGGGGGTGGACGAGTTCTTCTCCAAGAAAGTCACCAAGATGGACTCGAAGTAAGTGTTACGACTCATCACTATGAAAAATTACTTGTCCTCTTGCTCTTTCAGCCATGTTTATATTGAAAAGGTTAACTCTCTCTCTCCGTCTCTCTCTCCCACTCCCCCCTCTCTCCTTCCCCCTCCTTCCCCCTCTCAGACGTTCCCTAAAGACTTCAGACTCCCAGGATGGGGAGAAGAAGAAGAGTAAAGGAGGTTTCCTCAACCTCATCAAGTCTCGCACCTCCAAGTCTTCAGACAAAGACAAGTCAGAGAAGAACCAGTCTACCCCAGCTCCAGCCCAAACCCCAGCTCCAGTAACCACCGTCCCCGAGGGGCCTTCCTCCCCGAAGGCCTCCCTGAAGAGCCAAGCTCCAGAACCACCAACCAAGGTCAAGGAGGTCAAGACCCAGCCCACCCATCCAAGCCAGCTCACCCAACCCCTGGACTGCAGCAGCAGCTCAGACCGGTCTGAGGAGCTCCGGACCCCAGACTCTATGGATGAGGTGTCAGATGGGGACAGTAAGGGTAGTCCCCAGGGGGGGAGGCGCTACGGGGTGCAGGTGATGGGGACTGGACTCCTGGCGGAGATGAAGGCCAAGCAGGAGAGACGGACCTTCGGATCACATAAGGTCAGTACTGGTGAATCAAAAGTAATATATTACTGTAACTACATCTGTCTGTGCTGGTGAATCAAAAGTAATATATTATTGTAACTACATCTGTCTGTACTGGTGAATCAAAAGTAATATATTACTGTAACTACATCTGTCTGTGCTGGTGAATCAGAAGTAATATATTACTGTAACTGTCTGTACTGGTTTATATACTGAACAAAAATATAAATGCAACATGCAACAATTTCAACTATTTTACTGAGTTACAGTTCATATAAGGGAACCAGTCCATTGAATTAAATGAATTAGGCCCTAATCTGTTGAAGCACCTTTGGCAATGATTACAGCCTCAAGTCTTCTTGGGTCTGATGCTACAAGCTTGGCACACCTGTATTTGGGGAGTTTCTCCCATTCTTCTCTGCAAATCCTCTCAAGCTCTGTCAGGTTGGATGGGGAGCGTTGCTGCACAGCTATTTTCAGCAGGTTTTCATCAAGGATCTCTCTGTACTTTGCTCTGTTCATCTTTCCGTCGATCCTGACTAGTCTCCCAGTCCCTGTCTCTGAAAAACATTCCCACAGCATGATGCTGCCATCACCATGCTTCACCGTAGGGATGGTGCCAGGTTTCCTCCAGACGTGACGCTTGGCATTCAGGCCAAAGAGTTCAATCTTGGTTTCATCAGACCAGAGAATATTGTTTCTCATGGTCTGAGAATCCTTTAGGTGCCTTTTGGCAAAGTCCAAGCAGGCTGTCATGTGCCATCTGTTGGCGGGATCATGGTGCTGGGCTGTATGGCTGGACCTAAGCCCAGTCACTCTGTTACACTACAGCACCACCTGCTGCTGAAAATAAATACAGCACAACACGTATTGTATGCTAAGAGCTAGCTGGGACGCTAAGTAGATAGGAGACAGTAACGTCCACAGTATTAGTAGGTTGATCTATAGTAGATGCTGTGACTGAACCCAGGGTTGTCTGTCTGTCTCCCCCAGGACCAGTATGACCAGTCGTCCAGTCCAGACAGCAGTGGCAGCGGTGAGTTCATCTCTACTGGCTTGTTTATGTTTACAGAGTGGGAATCACATGACGTGGGAGACTATATTTCCTGGACCACAGATGTGTATTGATTCACCCTGACTGCCTTTATTTAGACTGTCAAATTGAAGCTGATCTTGGACATGAACTCATGCATGTGTTTGCATGTGACCGTGACTGAAGGTAATGAAGTTTGCACAGTTAGTGACTGAACGAGAAGACTCGTTTTGTGAATGATTTGTGTGACTTGTTGCCTTCTGTGTGTCCCGTGAATGGCCGTGTGTGCCCAACTATATAGCCTCACTACTGTTATTTTATTGTTGCTCCTTAATTATTTGTTATTTATCTATTTATTTTATTTATTAATTTTTTTACTTCAGTTTATTTCAGTGAATACTTTCTTAACACTTATTTGTTCTTAAAACTGCGTTGTTGGTTAAGGGCTTGTCAGTCAGCATTTCACTGTAAGGTCCACCTACACCTGTTGTATTCGGCGCATGTGATAAATACCATTTTGATTTGATAATGTGTGTGAGCAGTGAAGGGCCAGCCTATCCCAACAGAGAGCAGGTCTCCCGGTGGCTCCAAGGCAGAGGGGGTGGTGGTGGTCGGCTCCCCAGAGAAGAGCCCTCGTGGTGGGGAGGCCAAACCAGAGACGGTCCCTAGGAACCGCATTACCTCCAGTTCCAGTCCTAAGCCCCCTCTTCAGGGCACCAAGCCAGCCCTCGCTGCCCGACCCTCCATCCTTCAGAAGCCGCGCACCAGCAGTAGCAGGAGCATAGGTAGGCCTGTAATATGGAGCAACGAGATGTACCCATATACTGGATATTGTTATATCCTTCCATTAGTATGGATAACAGCCAGAAGAATTGGTAGACAGAGCATAACATTTGGTCCACCAGCCACTGGCAGGTAGATAAAAACATCTACCAGCCAAAATGTTTTTATTTCATTTAAAATTACACTAACAAAACAGACACAAAAAGAGATGAGCATTCTTTGTAATGCTTCTTAAATAGCACACGTGTTACTAGTAAGAAGTAACTAATGTGGTTTATTGAATTGTTATTTTTTCCCCTTTAAGGGCGGGCGGTTACCGTGGCAGCGTGAAGTCAGTCATGTTAGTGCCTGTGAGATTGAGTCTGACTAGTAGAAGCGTTGTCTTCTCTTCTCTAGCTGTTGAAACACAGAAAAACAACATGGCTGGAGGGAATGTGTCACGTGCACCAGCTCTTCACCCCAGCCAGGCAGTGTTGCAGAGCGAGGTGGAAAAGGCTATATAGGATTTGTAGTTCTTTGACTTTGTGCAATTAATTTACCAGCTATGAAACAAAATGGCCCTAAATACTTTGAAAACAGCTACTGCAGCATTTATTTGACTATAAATGTGATCATACTTGGCTCTTTTTATTCCCAAATGCACTGTGGAGCCAACCACCCTCCACAGTGGCTGGTGAGACAGACTCACGTTTGGCAGGTGGTGTGTGGTAACTTCAGGCCCCGTTGGTAGAGTATGGAGCGTTTACATAACACAGATTGATACTGTATTTTTGTTTTATTCCTGTGGTATAGTGAACAGCCAGGAGCATAGATACAGATAAACAAAATATATATACATTTTATTCCTATGGTATGGAGGACAGGAGCATAGATACAGTATGGATCAGATAAACAAAATATATATACATTTTATTCCTATGGTATGGCGGACAGGAGCATAGATACAGTATAAGGTATTTACACATCCGAACGTGGCTGGAGACAACAAAGCTGAATAAATGAGGTCATTTCTGATCACTAGGAGCAGCAAGCAGTGGCCTTATCACTTTAGAGTATGGAGATTCCCCACCTGCCAGGACCATAGACTGGGTGTGGACTTACTCCCTGAGGGGGGATACTGGGACACTATCTAGCCCCTGGATGTTAAAGATCTACAACTATCTAGCCCCTGGATGTTAAAGATCTACAACTATCTAGTCCCTGGATGTTAAAGCTGTTATAGATCTAGCACTATCTAGCCCCTGGATGTTAAATATCTAGAACTATCTAGCCCCTGGATGTTAAAGATCTACAACTATCTAGTCCCTGGATGTTAAAGCTGTTATAGATCTAGCACTATCTAGCCCCTGGATGTTAAAGATCTACAACTATATCTAGCCCCTGGATGTTAAAGATCTAGAACTATATCTAGCCCCTGGATGTTAAAGATCTACAACTATCTAGTCCCTGGATGTTAAAGCTGTTATAGATCTAGCACTATCTAGCCCCTGGATGTTAAATATCTAGAACTATCTAGCTCCTGGATGTTAAAGATCTACAACTATCTAGCCCCTGGATGTAAAGATCTACAACTATCTAGCCCCTGGATGTTAAAGATCTACAACTATCTAGCCCCTGGATGTAAAGATCTACAACTATCTAGCCCCTGGATGTTAAAGATCTACAACTATCTAGCCCCTGGATGTTAAAGATCTACAACTATCTAGCCCCTGGATGTTAAAGATCTACAACTATCTAGCCCCTGGATGTTAAAGATCTACAACTATCTAGCCCCTGGATGTTAAAGATCTACAACTATCTAGCCCCTGGATGTTAAAGATCTACAACTATCTAGTCCCTGGATGTTAAAGATCTACAACTATCTAGCCCCTGGATGTTAAAGATCTACAACTATCTAGCCCCTGGATGTTAAAGATCTACAACTATCTAGCCCCTGGATGTTAAAGATCTACAACTATCTAGCCCCTGGATGTTAAAGATCTACAACTATCTAGCCCCTGGATGTTAAAGATCTACAACTATCTAGCCCCTGGATGTTAAAGATCTACAACTATCTAGCCCCTGGATGTTAAAGATCTACAACTATCTAGCCCCTGGATGTTAAAGATCTACAACTATCTAGTCCCTGGATGTTAAAGATCTACAACTATCTAGCCCCTGGATGTTAAAGATCTACAACTATCTAGCCCCTGGATGTTAAAGATCTACAACTATCTAGCCCCTGGATGTTAAAGATCTACAACTATCTAGCCCCTGGATGTTAAGATCTACAACTATCTAGCCCCTGGATGTTAAAGATCTACAACTATCTAGCCCCTGGATGTTAAAGATCTACAACTATCTAGCCCCTGGATTTTAAAGATCTACAACTATCTAGCCCCTGGATGTTAAAGATGTTAAAGATCTAGAACTATCTAGCCCCTGGATGTTAAATATCTAGAACTATCTAGCCCCTGGATGTTAAAGCTGTTAAATATCTAGAACTATCTAGCCCCTGGATGTTAAATATCTAGAACTATCTAGCCCCTGGATTTTAAAGCTGTTAAAGATCTAGAACTATCTAGCCCCTGGATGTTAAAGCTGTTAAAGATCTAGAACTATCTAGCCCCTGGATGTTAAAGCTGTTAAAGATCTAGAACTATCTAGCCCCTGGATGTTAAAGCTGTTAAAGATCTAGAACTATCTAACCCCTGGATGTTAAATCTGTTAAAATATCTAGTGATAGTGTAATAGTAATATTCTGGGGCCTGAGGCTGGACACCTTCTGCCTTTCAATAGACCACAGATCTTCACCTGGGATGCCAACTAATCTGGCTTCCTGTCGCAGTCATCAACTACGTAAACAACAATAAATGACATATCTTAACCTGGACTTTTGACACACACCTGTCCTGGTTTTGGGACAATAGAAACCTTGATGTAGTTCTGATACTGTTTCTCTTTCTGTCTGCCAGATGAGGTCTGTGACTCCCCTGGAGGGAATGTCTCCCCCAAGGGGGCAATGCTGCCTTACAGCCTGAAGAGGGTCCCCTTGGACAAGGACAAGGAGGGACAGGGCAGTCCTCTACTGGGGGGCACGGGGAGCAACAGAAACCCCTCTGCTCAGGCAGGTAGGTTACCTTTACCCATCCAGGTAGGAACAGACCTAGTCACGCACTATCATACTTCCAGGTGTCCTTCATCACTTTGCGGTTGAGGAAGCCTGGAAGGAGAGGCTTTTTAGCCCTAAAGCGCAGGCCTCTGTTTCCCTCAAACTGTATCTGTTCTCAGTAGAGAGAGAGATGTCTGACAGCAGAATAGATTATCCTTACTGCATTGAAAAAATGCACAATCACAATTACAGCTAAATCTTAACTCTTTTTTTGCTAAGTTTGCCGTTCCATCTTATTCCAAGTGAATAGTCTCATAAAATGTCATTTTGGACGTAGCCTTTGTCTTGTAGATAGATATCATTAATTCTTCATAGATTACTGTTTTCCTCATAGATAGATAGGCTAGGATTTATCTCTGTGGTTTTTCTTATAGATAGATAGACTAGGATTTATCTCTGTGGTTTCCTCATAGATAGATAGGCTAGAATTTATCTCTGTGGTTTTCCTTATAGATAGATAGGCTAGGATTTATCTCTGTGGTTTTTCTCATAGATAGATAGGCTAGGATTTATCTCTGTGGTTTTTCTCATAGATAGATAAACTAGGATTTATCTCTGTGGTTTTCCTCATAGATAGATAGGCTAGGATTTATCTCTGTGGTTTTTCTCATAGATAGATAGGCTAGGATTTATCTCTGTGGTTTTCCTCATAGATAGACAGGCTAGGATTTATCTCTGTGGTTTTTCTCATAGATAGATAAACTAGGATTTATCTCTGTGGTTTTCCTCATAGATAGATAGGCTAGGATTTATCTCTGTGGTTTTTCTCATAGATAGATAGGCTAGGATTTATCTCTGTGGTTTTCCTCATAGATAGATAGGCTAGGATTTATCTCTGTGGTTTTTCTCATAGATGGATAGGCTAGGATTTATCTCTGTGGTTTTTCTCATAGATAGATAGGCTAGGATTTATCTCTGTGGTTTTTCTCATAGATAGATAGGCTAGGATTTATCTCTGTGGTTTTTCTCATAGATAGATAGGCTAGGATTTATCTCTGTGGTTTTTCTCATAGATAGACAGGCTAGGATTTATCTCTGTGGTTTTTCTCATAGATGGATAGGCTAGGATTTATCTCTGTGGTTTTTCTCATAGATAGACAGGCTAGGATTTATCTCTGTGGTTTTTCTCATAGATAGACAGGCTAGGATTTATCTCTGTGGTTTTCCTCATAGATAGATAGGCTAGGATTTATCTCTGTGGTTTTTCTCATAGATAGATAGGCTAGGATTTATCTCTGTGGTTTTTCTCACTAGCACTGGCCAACATTATTATCCAATCTACTACACCAGCTGTAATTAAGCTTCTCTATCTCATTTAGTATTATCTTCATGTATTAGTGTTGTCTCTCTAGAACAGTGGTTCCCAAACTTTTTATAGTCTCATACCCCTTCAAACGTTCAACCTCCAACTATGTACCCCCTCTAGCACCAGGGTCAGAGCACTCTCAAATGTTGTTTTTTGCCATCATTGTAAGCCTGCCACACACACACACACACACACACACACACACACACACACACTATACGATACATTTATTAAACATAAGAATGAGTGAGTTTTTGTCACAACCCGGCTCGTGGGAAGTGACAAAGAGCTCTTATAGGACCAGGGCAGAAATAATAATATAATAATAATCAATCATTTTCCTCTTTATTTAACCATCTTACATATAAAACCTTATTTGTTAATTGAAAATGGAGAATAACTCACCACAGGTTAATCAGAAGGATGTGCTTGACAGGATGCACATAACTGCAGTGTTGGTTTGGATGAGGCTCTCTAGTTCAGATATCGGTAAGTAGACTGGAGGCAGGGCATGAAAGGGATAACGAATCCACTTGTTTGTGTCGACCGTTTCGGGAAAGTACCTGAGTAATTTGCGCACCCAGCTCACTCAGGTGCTTCCCTATATCACATTTGACATTGTCCGTAAGCTTGAGTTCAATTGCGCACAAAAAATCATACAATGATGGAAAGACCTGTATGTTGTCCTTGTTAATGCAGACAGAGAAGAGCTCACACTTCTTAATCAGAGCCTCAATTTTGTCCCGCACATTGAATATAGTTGTGGAGAGTCCCTGTAATCCTACATTCAGATCATTCAGGCGAGACAAAACATCACCCAGATAGGCCAGTCGTGTGAGAAACTCCTCATCATGCCAGCAGTCAGACAAGTGAACATTTTGGTCAGTAAAGAACTTTAAGCTCGTCTCTCAAATCAAAGAAACGTGTCAATACTTTGCCCCTTGATAACCAGCGCTGTCTGTATGTTGTAAAAGTGTTACATGGTCACTGCCCATATCATTGCATAATGCAGAAAATACACTACACAGTCTACTACATACTCTATAACACACTCTACTACACTATACTACACTCTACTACACACTCTACTACAGTCTACTACACACTCTACTACACACTCTACTACACACTCTACTACACACTCTACTACACACTATACCACACTCTACTACAGTCTACTACATACTCTATAACACACTCTACTACACACTCTACTACACTATACTACACCCTACTACACACTCTACTACAGTCTACTACACACTCTACTACACACTCTACTACACACTCTACTACACACTCTACTACACTATAACACACTCTACTACAGTCTACTACATACTCTATAACACACTCTACTACACACTCTACTACACTCTATAACACAGTTATTACACAGTCTACTACACACTCTACTACACACTCTACTACACACTCTACTACACACTCTACTACACTCTACTACACACTACTACACACTCTACTACACTCTACTACACTCTACTACACTATACTACATTCTACTACATACTCTATAACACACTCTACTACACACTATACTACACTCTACTACACTCTACTACACACTCTACTACACACTCTACTACACTCTACTACACACTCTACTACACACTCTACTACACTCTACTACACTCTACTACACACTCTACTACACACTCTACTACAGTCTACTACACACTCTACTACACTCTACTACACTCTACTACACACTCTACTACAGTCTACTACAGTCTACTACACACTCTACTACACACTCTACTACACTCTACTACACACTCTACTACACACTCTACTACACACTCTACTACACACTCTACTACACACTACTACACACTCTACTACACTCTACTACTCACTCTATAACACACTCTATAACACAGTCTACTACACACTTTACTACACTATAACACAGTTATTACACACTCTATAACACACTCTACTACACTATAACACAGTTATTACACACTCTACTACACGCTCTACTACACACCCTACTACACACCCTACTACACACTCTACTACACACTCTACTACACACTCTATAACACAGTCTACTACACGCTCTACTACACGCTCTACTACACACTCTACTACACAGTCTACTACACGCTCTACTACACGCTCTACTACACACTCTATTGCACACCAACATTACTCCTATGAACAGTCACTGAGGGCACCACAGACCACACTTCACCCCCAGTGCTAGTGAGGAGATTTAAATCATGTTCTATGGATCAAGATTGAATCTATCGATAGGTTATCGATGTTATTGATATGTTATCGACAGGTTATCTATGTCATTGATATGTCATTGATATGTCATTGATATGTCATTGATATGTCATTTATAGCTTATTGATAGCTTATTGATAGGTTATTTATAGCTTATTGATAGCTTATTGATAGGTTATTGATAGCTTATTGATAGCTTATTGATAGCTTATTGATATGTTATTGATCTGTTATTGATAGGTTATTGATAGGCTACTCATTCTTTAAAAACTCCATCAAAAAGAACCACACATTACCTACTTGTATTCTATTTGTAGCAGCCCAGATGTGCTGAAAGACAAATTAGAATGAATTACTATGCCCCAATGGGATTGGCCCTGTGGCTAATTGAATGGCTAATTGATCAACGAGCACTAAAGCCCAGCCTCCCTCCCTCCACCCTCTCCCTAGCAAATGTTCCAACAGAAGACGCTAGTGTGTTTGATTCTGATCAGGAAGCTGACAGGCCAATCTCAGAGCCCGACACGCCTGCCAATCACCTACCAGCACCGAACAGGAAGTGGGCGAGCACAAGAGCAGGAAGTCCCTCCCCTTTAATGGTTAGAAGGAGTTCTCCCTTTCCCTCCTCCTCTCTCACTTGTATCTTTCATGATCTCTCATCTTGTCCCGTAGTTCAGGTCAGTCTGCAGTGAGATTCATTATTGGAGCTTCTGGATGTGATTTGATTGATAGTGATGACTTATAATTGAAGGAAGCTTACCAAAATGAATCTACCATACCGCCTACTGATCTTTCTCCAACGGGCACCTGAGGCAGGAAGTTACCCAGGCTTCTCTAGGCTTCACATACGTTCATATTTTTAGAACATGTCTTCATGCCAGTTGGTGCCAGTTGGAAAATGTGCTTGCTTTTCTTTAGAAAATGTGTTGGATTGATTCATCTTTCACAAGTTACTGTCTAGAAGTGTTATTTTGACTCATTTTTAGCACTGATGAGGTAGAGATGGAGATTAAAACAGAAATGAAACAATTTGTTTTCAGATAAGATTGTTTTTGGCGCCCTCTGCTGTTCATTCTCCTAACCAGACCCTGTCCTCTGCTGTTCATTCTCCTAACCAGACCCTGTTCCTCTGCTGTTCATTCTCCTAACCAGACCCTGTCCTCTGCTGTTCATTCTCCTAACCAGACCCTGTCCTCTGCTGTTCATTCTCCTAACCAGACCCTGTCCTCTGCTGTTCATTCTCCTAACCAGACCCTGTCCTCTGCTGTTCATTCTCCTAACCAGACCCTGTCCTCTGCTGTTCATTCTCCTAACCAGACCCTGTCCTCTGCTGTTCATTCTCCTAACCAGACCCTGTCCTCTGCTGTTCATTCTCCTAACCAGACCCTGTCCTCTGCTGTTCATTCTCCTAACCAGACCCTGTCCTCTGCTGTTCATTCTCCTAACCAGACCCTGTCCTCTTCTCCTCAGCAGTGAAACCAGGCTCAGTGTCAGACCCTGCCAAACACCAGAGCCCCCACCGCCACAACTCTGAGGACAACGGCTCCAAACCCAAGGACCAAACCCCCAACCCTGACAGAGACAAGGGACCGGGGAGAAAGTCTTCCCAATCTGGAGAAGAGGCCGACAAAGACTTTATTTTTATATGAGAAACTAAACTCTCAATGAATGACAGGTGCATGGTACCTGCCTGTCATCTCAATATATCTGATATCAGGAATCAGAAAGCAAAGACCCTATGTCTAAAGAAGACTGTCGGGCAGAGTAACCCCTGTGAAGTGTTTTACTTTGATAGTACACTTTCACTAATCTCAGTAATACCAAGATAAATACGGCTAAAGCACTGTTATGATGATGCACTGTTGTGTGTTAAGTCACTGTGGAAAATAAACAGCACCTTTTCTGAAGGGGGAAGGAGAGGGACATCCCTTTACATGACTCCGATATCTCATGGCTTGGACATGTGTGTACTATGTCATCATGGTTTGGACATGTGTGGACTATGTCATCATGGTTTGGCCATGTGTGGACTATGTCATCATGGTTTGGACATGTGTGTACTATGTCATCATGGTTTGGACATGTGTGGACTATGTCATCATGGTTTGGCCATGTGTGGACTATGTCATCATGGTTTGGACATGTGTGTACTATGTCATCATGGTGTGGACTATGTCATCATGGTTTGGACATGTGTGGACTATGTCATCATGGTTTGGACATGTGTGGACTATGTCATCATGGTTTGGACATGTGTGGACTATGTCATCATGGTTTGGAAATGTGTGTACTATGTCATCATGGTTTGGACATGTGTGTACTATGTCATCATGGTTTGGATGTGTGTGTACTATGTCATCATGGTTTGGACATGTGTGTACTATGTCATCATGGTTTGGCCATGTGTGTACTATGTCATCATGGTTTGGACATGTGTGTACTATGTCATCATAGCTTTGTGTGTCGGTCATCCCCTGTGCTTGTATTGGGAACTGAACTGGTGTACTGTCAGGCCAGTAAAAGCTAGCCTGGAATCCACACTGAATATGGCACTGTTTTACTATTCAGATTGGTATCCATGCTAAGTGAAAGCTGGACATGGATGGAACTCCAGCTCAAGGCTTTTCTGCAGTCGTGGTCAATTGGCTACTAATTCAGGACCTGACTGCTTCATGTGGACAGACGGACGTTTTCAAACCTGTCCAGCAATTCAGGAAGTAAACTGAAATTCCATTTCCATTTCTCTTCACTGCTTTTCAATCAGAAAAATGTTTAATTGGAATTTGGCTTAGTTTCTGGATTGACTGGAATTGAAATGGAATTGACCCCAACCCTGCTGTCCAGTCAGTCAGGGCCAGACAACTAGAGGTCATGTCCTGGCCTCGGCACCTTTTGGTCTTTCAATCGGTCTTCGTTTGCTGCCTCGCCGCCAGTAGTTTATTTTCTTCATCATGGCTTGGCCTGAAGGATTGGCTTACTGAGTCAGAACATAGTGATGTCACGGACTGAGTTGAATGCTGTGAATACATCACATTCCATGAACCTGTCCACCTGGGCCATGTTCAGTAGGCAGAAAACGGAACAAAACTGACTGAAACAGGGAGGTAAATTACCTGAACTTGTCCAATAAGAAACACTTGTTTTAGTTTATTACGCTCTCTACTGAACTAGGACCCTGAGGGGTATTCTACGAAGCAGGTAGCAAGGTAACTTTGGTAAACTATGAGTTCAACTCGGGATAACAGGTCAAAGCGGCTCACCTTTTAGCCAGGTGAATTTCTATGGCAACGAATCCTCCAGAACGAACCCGCTCCGGGGAAGGCTAACTCCACTTCCCTTGAATCAAATGATCAATCAAATCAGATTCCCTCACTCTCGCAAAGACTGCGTCATCCCCTTCATTTGAGGAAGACGACTGATTTGAAATATATAAAAAATTCTGTGTTAAAAAATAGTAATGTTAAAATATATAACATTTCACATTTAGTAATGACAGAATGCATTCTAAACTTCACCCACAGTAGCACTTCTGTATGATTCATAATATTATTTTATTGATAGGAGTGGGGGGGGGGGGGGCTGTGGTTGTTGTGCATTGATAAACACACCACAGACAAGTAATAAAATAAAGACGAATTCATGATAAGTAATAAAATAAAGACAAATTCATGATAAGTAATAAAATAAAGACGCCACTTCTAAAAGCCAATTTCACACCACAGCTGCTGAATTTCCAAAATAACTTTTCTTTTCTCTTGATTTCTGCACCAATGAAAATGTTGCACTGAGTCGCCCATGGATTGACGTTTCAGCATTGTCACAATGAAGAGTTCGCCGTTCGACTAGCCATGTGCAGTTACAAGCCTTCTAGAGTTAGCGGCAGGCGTACAAGCAATATCCACCGTCGTTAGGTACACATGAAGCCTGAACTGGGATGTGAAGCTAACTGAAGCTGGTTAGCTTCAGAAGACCCTGAGTAGATCTAGCATGCTTCGTAGGATGACCCCTCTGGTTAACTGTGTTGGTTGGTTTGCATTTCTCTGTCTTGTATTTTATTCTTTCTGTTTGGGGATAAAGAGCAGCTGTCTGTCTTCTGTTTGGTTCTATGAAACAATAAAACCATGGAACGACGTGTTAAAATAATCAGTAAGAGTTCAATAAGAGAGGGAGTCCATCTCTCAGACAGGCAGAGGGATTACTGCTGAAATGGTGTGTCTGATATGCATGTGTGATGTACTGTATGTGTAGTATAATACTGTATGTTAAGTTACATACATGTAATATAATACTGTATGTTAAGTTACATACATGTAATGTAATACTGTATGTTAAGTTACATACATGTAATATAATACTGTATGTTAGGTTACATGTATTACAATACTGTATGTTAAGTTACATACATGTAATATAATACTGTATGTTAAGTTACATACATGTAATGTAATACTGTATGTTAAGTTACATACATGTAATATAATACTGTATGTTAAGTTACATACATGTAATATAATACTGTATGTTAAGTTACATACATGTAATATAATACTGTATGTTAGGTTACATGTATTACAATACTGTATGTTAAGTTACATACATGTAATATAATACTGTATGTTAGGTTACATGTATTACAATACTGTATGTTAAGTTACATACATGTAATATAATACTGTATGTTAAGATACATACATGTATTATAATACTGTATGTTAAGATACATGTAATATATCCACACACGTATGTGTACACATCCTATACTACTATGGTACTACTAAGCACACTACTAAAATAGGTTTATATAATTATGTAATTTATTGAAATAAAAACAGTGTTCGGTTATGTGTTTATCCCTTTTCTTGTCCTTATTGTAAATGTACATTGTGTTAATACTGAGGAAATCAATTTGTCGATTTCATTGTTTTCTTCTTATTCTTTAAACAATTAATTAGTTGGATTATTTTATTTTTATGACAAGAAACAAACAGAAACATTGATATATTTGCCTGATCATTTCTGAAAAGCAAAAAAAAAGGAAAGTTAATTGAACAGAGAAATTGCCTCCATGTTGTTATGCTGTATGCTTTATTTTGTTACGGACAACACTCCTTAACATGTTTCACTAAATCACACATGTCCTTCCTTATGTGAATATTTATACCAATTAAAATAATTGTACAGATTGAACACGTCTAAATGAGATTTGTACAGATCTTTGATGACACATTGATCGTTGAATCAGTGTTGAATGAATGGGGTTACATTACTTTAAGCTTCTTCTATGTGCTCTGCCTGTTGACAAGGATGCCAAGTCTAGCAAGCCGATGCTGGCATCCTTCCTCTGCATTACCGTGATGCAGCACAATAGAGTTCCCATACATTGCGGTTCTCATCGTCTCGGAGTGAACCCTGAGAAGTCTCTCTGTCCAGCCATCTGCTCTTCTTTTGTTTGAGCTTGTTGTGGCTTCTCATTCTGTCTTCTTTCCAAATGTGCTCACAGTCTCCAGGAAACTCATGAAAGTGGGAGCGGTTGTCCTCCATTCTTCTTAAAGCTTGTCCCAACTCAGGTCTCTGAGAGCAGAAGGAGTGGTCTGTCACAGCAAGGAGTTCAATTCAAATGGCTTGACATGCTTTGGAACTTATTTGGTGACCTCAGGAGCCAGACTGGGGTGACCAGGGAGCCAGACTGGGGTGACCAGGGAGCCAGACTGGGGTGACCAGGGGAGCCAGACTGGGGTGACCAGGGGAGCCAGACTGGGGTGACCAGGGGAGCCAGACTGGGGTGACCAGGGGAGCCAGACTGGGGTGACCAGGGGAGTCAGACTGGGGTGACCAGGGGGAGTCAGACTGGGGTGACCAGGGGAGCCAGACTGGGGTGACCAGGGAGCCAGACTGGGGTGACCAGGGGAGCCAGACTGGGGTGACCAGGGGAGCCAGACTGGGGTGACCAGGGGAGCCAGACTGGGGTGACCAGGGGAGTCAGACTGGGGTGACCAGGGGGAGTCAGACTGGGGTGACCAGGGGGAGTCAGACTGGGGTGACCAGGGGAGCCAGACTGGGGTGACCAGGGAGAGTCAGACTGGGGTGACCAGGGGGAGTCAGACTGGGGTGACCAGGGGGAGTCAGACTGGGGTGACCAGGGGGAGTCAGACTGGGGTGACCAGGGGAGCCAGACTGGGGTGACCAGGGAGCCAGACTGGGGTGACCGGGGGAGCCAGACTGGGGTGACCGGGGGAGTCAGACTGGGGTGACCGGGGGAGCCAGACTGGGGTGACCGGGGAGCCAGACTGGGGTGACCGGGGGAGCCAGACTGGGGTGACCGGGGGAGTCAGACTGGGGTGACCGGGGGAGCCAGACTGGGGTGACCGGGGGAGCCAGACTGGGGTGACCGGGGGAGCCAGACTGGGGTGACCGGGGGAGCCAGACTGGGGTGACCGGGGGAGCCAGACTGGGGTGACCGGGGGAGCCAGACTGGGGACGTCCATCACAGCCTTTGGTAGCATGTGGAATCGTCCTAGTACAACCTTCTCCACAACCTTCTCCATTGGGACCAGTAACTAACTTCTCGGACCAGTAACTAACTTCTCCATTGGGACCAGTAACTAACTTCTCCATTGGGACCAGTAACTAACTTCTCCATTGGGACCAGTAACAAACTTCTACATTGGGACCAGTAACTAACTTCTCCATTGGGACCAGTAACTAACTTCTCCATTGGGACCAGTAACTAACTTCTCCATTGGGACCAGTAACTAACTTCTCCATTGGGACCAGTAACTAACCTCTCCATTGGGACCAGTAACTAACTTCTCCATTGGGACCAGTAACTAACTTCTCCATTGGGACCAGTAACTAACTTCTCCATTGGGACCAGTAACTAACTTCTCCATTGGGACCAGTAACTAACTTCTCCATTGGGACCAGTAACGATGCGAGTATTATGTGATGTTTTCAGTCTGCACCTAGAAGAATGGGAGGGAACCACGTCATGAGGTTAATAGTGATTGTCATGGCAGACATTGGCTGAATATAACGTTTTAATATCTTCGGCTGTGAGTGATGGGGGAAAGAAAAGGCCTCTAAGACAGTTACTTGAATAATTCAATGGATGTTTTGTTTACAAAGTTGATTACTTTTTTATTCCAAATTGTATTCCCTCCCACTAAGGCCAACTTTGAATCGTTGATGTGCAAGGCTTGCTGTGTGCAGTAGCCTGGGGACGAGGTTATGCTGCATTCATAAATGGGAAGGTGGACATTTCCAGTTGTGAAGTAGTCAATACGAGTTGGATGCATTCACATGCAGAGGTCCCGGGTTGGAGCCAGGTATGTGCCAAATCGGGGTAAAGTGGTACTCCCTAAGCAAGCAGCGTGACGTCCTCTAAAGTGGTGCCGTGACCCGGATCTACAGCGCAACGCCGGGGTCGCTGTTAAGTAAGTTTGAGGGGTGAATGTAGCACTTGGAGTTTATTTTAGATTTTTACAGGGACAGTGAACGTTAATCAACGTTTCAGTAAAAGTGACAGTTTTAGCCAGCCGGCTAATTTTCAACCGCAGTCTCTGGGCAGGTTATTAAAAACAATTACAATAACAATCCAGACAAACAATGAGCAGTGAGCACTTGCAGAGCAAGATAGGACAGGCAACAGTAAGACAGACAGGCAGACAAACATGCAGACAGACAGATGCGGACAGACAGACCTATAGACAGGCAGGCAGAGCAATAGAACAACAAGTAAAAGCAACAAACACCTCACAAGCTGCAGACAACTGATAACATGGAAAGCTACAATACACAGCTAAGTTTTATTCTTGATCTGAAAATGTGGTCGGAGGCGCCGTATGGATGGTGTGACGCAATTGAGGTGCCTCCAGAAGCACGCAGAGGCCAAACGGAGCTCTGTACCGCATCGTGACCGGTAGAGGCGCTTGAGGGAGGATAGTTACATGTAAACTCAGCAAAAAAAGAAACAGCCCTTTTTCAGGACCCTGTCTTTGAAAGATAATTCGTAAAATTCCAAATAATTTCACAGATCTTCATTGTAAAGGGTTTAAACACTGTTTCCCATGCTTGTTCAATGAACCATAAACAATTAATGAACATGCACCTGTGGAACGGTCGTTAAGACACTAACAGCTTACAGACGGTAGTCAATTAAGGTCACAGTTATGAAGACTTAAGACACTAAAGAGGCCTTTCTACTGACTCTGAAAAACACCAAAAGAAAAATGCCCAGGGTCCCTGCTCATCTGCGTGAACGTGCCTTAGGCATGTTGCAAGGAGGCATGAGGACTGCAGATGTGGCTAGGGCAATAAATTGCAATGTCCGTACTGTGAGACGCCTAAGACAGCGCTACAGGGAGACAGGACAGACAGCTGATCGTCCTCGCCGTGGCAGATCACATGTAACAACACCTGCACAGGATCACACCTGCAGGACAGGTACAGGACGACAACAACAACTGCCCGAGTTACACCAGGAACGCACAATCCCTCCATCAGTGCTCAGACTGTCCGCAATAGGCTGAGAGAGGTTGGACTGAGGGCTTGTAGGCCTGTTGTAAGGCAGGTTCTCACCAGACATCACCGGCAACAACGTCGCCTATGGGCACAAACCCACCGTCGCTGGACCAGACAGGACTGGCAAAAAGTGCTCTTCACTGACGAGTCGCGGTTTTGTCTCACCAGGGGTGATGGTCAGATTCGCATTTATCGACAAAGGAATGAGCGTTACACCGGGGCCTGTACTCTGGAGCGGGATCGATTTGGAGGTGGAGGGTCCGTCATGGTCTGGGGCGGTGTGTCACAGCATCATCGGACTGAGCTTGTTGTCATTGCAGGCAATCTCAACGCTGTGCGTTACAGGGAAGACATCCTCCTCCCTCATGTGGTGCCCTTCCTGCAGGCTCATCCTGACATGACCCTCCAGCATGACAATGCCACCAGCCATACTGCTCGTTCTGTGCGTGATTTCCTGCAAGACAGGAATGTCAGTGTTCTGCCAAGGCCAGTGAAGAGCCCGGATCTCAATCCCATTGAGCACGTCTGGGACCTGTTGGATCGGAGGGTGAGGGCTAGGGCCATTCCCCCCAGAAATGTCCGGGAACTTGCAGGTGCCTTGGTGGAAGAGTGGGGTAACATCTCACAGCAAGAACTGGCAAATCTGGTGCAGTCCATGAGGAGGAGATGCACTGCAGTACTTAATGCAGCTGGTGGCCACGACTGTTACATTTGATTTTGACCCCCCCCCCCCCACATATCTGTGGAACTTGCTCAGTTTATGTCTCAGTTGTTGAATCTTGTTATGTTCATACAAATATTTACACATGTTAAGTTTGCTGTAAATAAACACAGTTGACAGTGAGAGGACGTTTCTTTTTTTGCTTTTTATGTATTTGTGAAGCAGAGGTCCCGGGTTCGAGCCAGGTATGTGCCGCATGGGGATGAAGGATGAAGTGGTACACGCTAAGCAATCAGCTTATACTCGATCTTCCCCACTAGTAATTACCAGGTGAAGTGCTTTTTTCCCAGCCGTATGTGCTAAATACAACCTTTCAACTTAGTTATGAATGTCGGGTTAGTGTTGAATATAGGCAGATCAGTAGCACATCTAGCCACTAGATGGCGGCATAATTATGAGATAAAGCCGAGCCATCTCACTGGGCATAGACGTCCGTTCAACATTATTCCACGATGTAATTCAACCAGTGTGATCCCAGCGGGATGGGAGAACTCTTGTCTGCATTCTGCGTTTGATTGAATACAGGCCTGTAATTCAACTAGAATAAAACACTGAAATATGTTACTGTGAAACTGTAATCACAGTACAAGTGTGTATTGTACTGCGATAGGATAAAGTAATCCTTCTAACCCCCCCCCCAAAAAAAAAAAATATATAAAAACAAATATAGATGTACTATTGTAAAGTGGTTGTTCCACTGGATATCATAAGGTGAATGCACCAATTTGTAAGTCGCTCTGGATAAGAGCGTCTGCTAAATGACGTAAATGTCTTGATTTAGTGCTTTTTAAAATGCAAGCTGAGAATTAATTCAGCCAGCCACTCCAAAAATCTGCCAGTGAGAAATGAAATCTCGTAAACTATTAAAAATCGTAAACCATCTCTGGTATGATATGCATAACTTTGAAAGACCAGTTTCAGGAGGAAAGCATTTGTGTGACTAGTCTCATCTCCTTTATTGCTACAGTCAACAGAAGCATGTATTTAGACAGTTAGACCAATGCGGTTTCTGCGTGATGATACATTTACATGACACTTGAACATTCTGTGGCAGCCATGTTAGTTCCCCATTAACTTTACATGTGGAATATTAAAACAATGCTATGTAACCGAAAGTCTAGAATTAGAACAATATTCAACATTCTAAAAGTTGACCAAACTCTCGAATGTCTCTGCAGTCGAAATGCGTTCGTCCCTCCTGTATTCTATTCATTCCTCCTGTATTCTATTCATTCTACACCGCGTCATGGTGAAGTCAGATTATTCCATATAAGGAGGTGGGGTTTGGAGAATTGATCGGGCCACGTCAAGAAAAGCAGCCAAACGTCATACTGAACTAGTGCAGAGTAGACTCTCGACAAGGATACAGCGACAGTAGGCTGTCAACTGAACTATCATAAACCCTATTAAGAGATATCATTTACACTCCTGTGTATTACAATGGACTGCGCTTTTGAGCACTTGGATGCTGTTGGTTTTCTGGAGATTTGGCAACGCTTTGATGCAGACGGTGACAATTATTAATATTATAACCTAACCACGCGAGATATGGTTTGATAACTTGATATATGTTATTTTTGATGCAATAAAAACCATGTTATTTATGTAAAGAAAACGTTTAAAATGTATTCTAAAACGTATGAGAGAGTATTTTAAATGTTGATAATGATTCTCCAGATAATGGTTACATCGAGGGGAAGGAGTTGGATCGCTTCTTCCGTCACATGATGACGAAATTAGGTCCGGAGGTAAGTACATATATTTTTCCCTCTTATCTTTTAACTATTTTATTAGCAGCCTAATAACGCGCAACAAATTTGAAGCGCAGCAGGGGCACTTTGTCTATTTGCGAGTTACTGCCAGAAACGAGTGTGCCCCCTTATAAATGACGCATAACAGATACATTATTATTATAAATATCCTCTTCTAAATATGGCTCACTGTTCCTCGGAAGTGTTATCGGACGTTCCTCTATTACAGAGAGCCTACAATGTGTTAAAGGCGCTTCCTCTTGTTTACGGTAAGTGGTGTGCCACTGTTGCCTCTATGGGAGATTACCAACAACATGGTATTTTTGTGTTAAGTATTTACAGTCGATCAATGTACCTCTTGGTCTAGGTGAGTGAATAAAACGATTCGATGGCAGGCTACTGATGATTGACAAGTAAACACAACTATGGGTTGATACAGGAAAACAGCCAGTACTTTTCCCATGTAATTGTGCAGCAAAGGGCAGCGTATCTTTAGTTATAGCTCTGTCCAAACAAAGGCTCCACCTTTTAGTGTGTTTGTCTTTTTCCTGAGTGGGTTAAGCTGCTGTCCAGATGGGCTCAAGGATGACATTAGGATGCTACAGGCATCAGCAAACGCAATTAGGGTGTGCATCCCAATTGGCACCCTATTCCCTATATAGTGCACTACTTTTGACCAAAGCCCTATGGAACCCTGTTCCCTTTATAGTGAACTACTTTTGACCAGAACCCTATGGCACCCTGTTCCCTATATAGTGCACTACTTTTGACCAGAACCCTATGGCACCCTGTTCCCTATATAGTGCACTACTTTTGACCAAAGCCCTATGGAACCCTGTTCCCTATATAGTGCACTACTTTTGACCAGAGCCAATAGGGCACCCTGTCCCCTATACAGTGAACTACTTTTGACCAGAGCCAATAGGGCTCCCTGTCCCCTATACAGTGAACTACTTTTGACCAGAGCCAATAGGGTGCCATTTGGGACGTATAGTTGATGTTCTGGCCTACTTCCCAGTGGGTGGTTAGAGAGAGGCCATGTTCAGCACTGAGAATGGCTTCTGTGATGGGCATGTAGTTGTTTAATGGTTCCTGCAGATGTGTAGAAAACTAAATATTGTTGTGATATTGTTAAAATACATTAAACTGACCACCACTTGGTAGTCTTAAGACCAATAACATCTGTGCTCAGTTTTCATCTCATTGTCTATCATATAAACAGGAAGTATTGACATTATTAAAGTCTGAAAGGACAAATCTGGAGAAGTTTTTGGTTTCCTAGAAGATTATAATCACTTGCCTAAAAAAATGTAAATGAGCTATTTACATGCAGAAGTGAAATATATTTCCTGCCTTTCACTTACACATACGAGAGGAATCAGAAAGATCAGCACTGGAATTCTTTATATTTTGGTTGTGATCATCAAATACGTTCTCAGAGCTCAACTTGCCCGACTGCAATAAATTCCATAAATTGTCTGTATTTCACTTTGCTTCCAGTCTTGCACTAAAGATCGTCCTGTCCCTGCCCTTAAACCACGGACACACTACTTGGTCAATATGTTCACTTACATTGGACATCATTATGCTTAAGATCCACAGCTGATAAGGAACATAACACTATTGAGAACAGACTCATGTCTCTGTATTATGAGAAGCTCCTGGCACCTACATGTCTGGGACAGGTCATTTATTGACAACAGACTCAGGTCTCTGTATTATGAGAAGCTCCTGGCACCTACATGTCTGGGACAGGTCATTTATTGAGAACAGACTCAGGTCTCTGTATTATGAGAAGCTCCTGGCACCTACATGTCTGGGACATGTCATTTATTTGTGTTTGTTCCTGCTTTCACTGTATGTACACAGCTAATTAGTTATGAAGTGTATCTCTAGTGAAGTAATATTTGATATATATCCGTATTATATATACCTTACATACAACCCGTAATAAGACTATGAAATGAATATGACCAAAGTCTATCAAAACTGGTATCTGTCTCCATAAAGAGGATTATGGTTGAGTTACAGTAACAGGCTATCAAGAAAGGTATGAGAATGGAGAACTAAAGGAAAGTAGATTTAAATACATTGTAATACAAACGATTCACTTAAGCTTAAATTACAATACATTATTATAGGCATGATGAGAGAGAAGTCATAGCCTGAAAAAGCCATGCCCCAAGAGGCCATGGGAAGGAGAGAGAAGTCATAGCCTGAAAAAGCCATGCCCCAAGAGGCCATGGGAAGGAGAGAGAAAGAGATCACCACAGCAGGTCAGGAACACAAAGAGAAAGACAGAATGAATCACTCCTTTATAACACCTGAGTTGTTTGGGTTCCAAATGTGAGTTGTTGACCAATAGGATTACTTTAAAAGTGACCTTCCAATCAGAAGACAACAGAAGCTCTGCTTGACAGAGATGTGACAGAATGGGGATTGGGGAGATAATGCAGCATTCCTAAGACAACACACAGGAAGTCATTGCATACAGTGTAGAGAGTCAGTTCAGGGAGGAAGCATCATTGATCATCGGGTATATTACATTTCCACCAGAGAAGAGAGACATGTGGGTACCAGTAAGCACATCTGGTCAGAGGAGAGAGAGGGAGGGGGGAGGGGGAGTCATAGTGACTGTGGTAACTGTTATTCTGGTCTCTCTCTCCGTGCAGGATAAAGTAACAGAGGAGAGAGAGGGAGGGGGGGGGAGTCATAGTGACTGTGGTAACTGTTATCCTGGTCTCTCTCTCCGTGCAGGATAAAGTAACAGAGGAGAGAGAGGGAGGGGGGAGGGGGAGTCATAGTAACTGTGGTAACTGTTATTCTGGTCTCTCTCTCCGTGCAGGATAAAGTAACAGAGGAGAGAGAGGGAGGGGGGGAGGGGGAGTCATAGTAACTGTGGTAACTGTTATTCTGGTCTCTCTCTCCGTGCAGGATAAAGTAACAGAGGAGAGAGAGGGAGGGGGAGGGGAGTCATAGTGACTGTGGTAACTGTTATTCTGGTCTCTCTCTCCGTGCAGGATAAAGTAACAGAGGAGAGAGAGGGAGGGGGAGGGGAGTCATAGTGACTGTGGTAACTGTTATTCTGGTCTCTCTCTCTGTGCAGGATAAAGTAACAGAGGAGAGAGAGGGAGGGGGGGAGTCATAGTGACTGTGGTAACTGTTATTCTGGTCTCTCTCTCCGTGCAGGATAAAGTAACAGAGGAGAGAGAGGGAGGGGGGGAGTCATAGTGACTGTGGTAACTGTTATCCTGGTCTCTCTCTCCGTGCAGGATAAAGTAACAGAGGAGAGAGAGGGAGGGGGGAGGGGGAGTCATAGTAACTGTGGTAACTGTTATTCTGGTCTCTCTCTCCGTGCAGGATAAAGTAACAGAGGAGAGAGAGGGAGGGGGGAGGGGGAGTCATAGTAACTGTGGTAACTGTTATTCTGGTCTCTCTCTCCGTGCAGGATAAAGTAACAGAGGCGAGAGAGGGAGGGGGAGGGGAGTCATAGTGACTGTGGTAACTGTTATTCTGGTCTCTCTCTCCGTGCAGGATAAAGTAACAGAGGAGAGAGAGGGAGGGGGAGGGGAGTCATAGTGACTGTGGTAACTGTTATTCTGGTCTCTCTCTCCGTGCAGGATAAAGTAACAGAGGAGAGAGAGGGAGGGGGAGGGGAGTCATAGTGACTGTGGTAACTGTTATTCTGGTCTCTCTCTCCGTGCAGGATAAAGTAACAGAGGAGAGGGTCGAGAGACTGAAGCAGAGGTTCATGTCAGCCTATGATGTCACCGCAGACGGACGCCTGCAGATCCAGGAGGTAACGTCAACAGATGGATAGGGAAACCTATAGCTATAACAATCTGAGATACAGATGGATAGGAACCCTATAGCTATAACAATCTGAGATACAGATGGATAGGAACCCTATAGCTATAATAATCTGAGATACAGATGGATAGGGAAACCTATAGCTATAACAATCTGAGATACAGATGGATAGGGAAACCTATAGCTATAACAATCTGAGATACAGATGGATAGGGAAACCTATAGCTATAACAATCTGAGATACAGATGGATAGGAACCCTATAGCTATAACAATCTGAGATACAGATGGATAGGAACCCTATAGCTATAACAATCTGAGATACAGATGGATAGGGAAACCTATAGCTATAACAATCTGAGATACAGATGGATAGGGACCTATAGCTATAACAATCTGAGATACAGATGGATAGGGAAACCTATAGCTTTAACAATCTGAGATACAGATGGATAGGGAAACCTATAGCTATAACAATCTGAGATACAGATGGATAGGGAACCCTATAGCTATAACAATCTGAGATACAGATGGATAGGGAAACCTATAGCTATAACAATCTGAGATACAGATGGATAGGAACCCTATAGCTATAACAATCTGAGATACAGATGGATAGGGAAACCCTATAGCTATAACAATCTGAGATACAGATGGATAGGGAAACCTATAGCTATAACAATCTGAGATACAGATGGATAGGGAACCCTATAGCTATAACAATCTGAGATACAGATGGATAGGAAACCTATAGCTATAACAATCTGAGATACAGATGGATAGGAACCCTATAGCTATAACAATCTGAGATACAGATGGATAGGGAAACCTATAGCTATAACAATCTGAGATACAGATGGATAGGGACCTATAGCTATAACAATCTGAGATACAGATGGATAGGGAAACCTATAGCTTTAACAATCTGAGATACAGATGGATAGGGAAACCTATAGCTATAACAATCTGAGATACAGATGGATAGGGAACCCTATAGCTATAACAATCTGAGATACAGATGGATAGGGAAACCTATAGCTATAACAATCTGAGATACAGATGGATAGGAACCCTATAGCTATAACAATCTGAGATACAGATGGATAGGGAAACCCTATAGCTATAACAATCTGAGATACAGATGGATAGGGAAACCTATAGCTATAACAATCTGAGATACAGATGGATAGGGAACCCTATAGCTATAACAATCTGAGATACGATGGATAGGGAACCCTATAGCTATAACAATCTGAGATACAGATGGATAGGAAACCTATAGCTATAACAATCTGAGATACAGATGGATAGGGAACCCTATAGCTATAACAATCTGAGATACAGATGGATAGGGAAACCTATAGCTATAACAATCTGAGATACAGATGGATAGGAACCCTATAGCTATAACAATCTGAGATACAGCCAACAGAACATCTCTGAGTGAGTGACACAAGCTGACAAATAGCACAGTAACCTCAAGAAAGAGAGAGAGATAAAATGCTTTCATCCACTTTCAAAAGAAGACCAATTCATTTTACCACAAATCTCAAAGGCTTCCAGCATTTATAAGTGGGGGAAATGATCAATATATTTGTGTGGTTTCTGTGGGATGTTTTACTGTATATGGGAGTGGTCACTCACAGTAAACGCTCTCTCAGCCATCTGAAGATGACAGACAAGCCACACCGTCTCTTTGTGTGGTTGATGTGGAGAGTGCAGCGCTAGCAGCAAAGGGACGGCGATGAAACCATTTCACTAATGGGATGAACAGTATACCGTTTGTAGAGATGGAGTGATAGGCACTTGTTTTAATTGTCAAAAGCACGATTCAGCATATATGACAGCCAATTGCATGACTAGATTCATTACACATAAACCAGCAGGAATCAATGACTGGTGCCACTTTTTTCTCAGAGTTCTTGTTGGACAGTATTTTCGGTGCACAGTGCTGCAGTAGTAACCTACAACTGGTCTGTTTTCTCATGGTCTTTCCTCTCTCTCTCTCTCTCTCTCTCTCTCTCTCTCTCTCTCTCTCTCTCTCTCTCTCTCTCTCTTGCTCTCTCTCTGTCTCTCTGTCTCTCTGTATCTCTCGTTCTCTTTCTCAATCTCTCTCTCTCTGTCTCTCTCTCTCTCTCTCTCTCTCTCTCTCTCTCTCTCTCTTGCTCTCTCTCTGTCTCTCTGTCTCTCTGTATCTCTCGTTCTCTTTCTCAATCTCTCTCTCTCACTCTCTTTCTCAATCTCTCTCTCTCACTCTCTCTCTCTCTCTCTCTCTCTCTCTGTGTCTGTCTCTCTCTCTCTCTCTCTCTCTCTCTGTATCTCTCTCTCTGTATCTCTCTCTCGCTCTCTCTCTCGCTGTCTCTCTCTCTTTCTCTCTCTCTCTCTTTCTCTCTCTCTCTCTCTCCCAATGTAATCCCCTAATGCAGTGCTAATATAATTAGTACTAAGAGGGGACTGCACAAGATCCCGTTGGGCACTCAGCACAGTTAGATCTGGATGCCTGCCAGGTGCACAATTAGTGGGTCTGATGAATTGCTGCCACGTCACTGGCATCGTACTTCACTGGCATCGTACTTCACTGGCATCATACTTCACTGGCATCATACTTCACTGGCATCATACTTCACAGTCTCTCTGGGAAAAAGGTGCAGCTTCAGTGATTCAGTTAGACAGGGGTGAATCAACAGTTAGAGAGCGGTGAATCAACAGTTAGAGAGGGGTGAATCAACAGTTAGAGAGGGGTGAATCAACAGTTAGAGAGGGGTGAATCAACAGTTAGAGAGGGGTGGACCAACAGTTAGAGAGGGGTGGATCAACAGTTAGAGAGGGGTGAATCAACAGTTAGAGAGGGGTGAATCAACAGTTAGAGAGGGGTGAATCAACAGTTAGAGAGGGGTGAATCAACAGTTAGAGAGGGGTGAATCAACAGTTAGAGAGGGGTGAATCAACAGTTAGAGAGGGTTGGACCAACAGTTAGAGAGGGGTGAATCAACAGTTAGAGAGGGGGGAATCAACAGTTAGAGAGGGGTGAATCAACAGTTAGAGAGGGTGAATCAACAGTTAGAGAGGGGTGAATCAACAGTTAGAGAGGGGTGGACCAACAGTTAGAGAGGGGTGAATCAACAGTTAGAGAGGGGTGAATCAACAGTTAGAGAGGGGTGAATCAACAGTTAGAGAGGGGTAAATCAACAGTTAGAGAGGGGTGAATCAACAGTTAGAGAGGGGTGAATGAACAGTTAGAGAGGGGTGAATCAACAGTTAGAGAGGGGTGAATCAACAGTTAGAGAGGGGTGAATCAACAGTTAGAGAGGGGTAAATCAACAGTTAGAGAGGGGTGAATGAACAGTTAGAGAGGGGTGAATCAACAGTTAGAGAGGGGTGAATCAACAGTTAGAGAGGGGTGAATCAACAGTTAGAGAGGGGTGAATCAACAGTTAGAGAGGGGGGAATCAACAGTTAGAGAGGCTGACTCTGGGCTGGTTGTATGGGAGGTCAGCTGGGCTGGGAGAGAGACTCTTAAGGATGGCTTCTCTCTCTTCTTACTCCCACTGATATCTTGCTGATAACTGTGGTGTAATTATCATGATATACAGTTGAATGCACTTTAGTTGAATTCACGTATTGTAAGTGACTCTGGATAAGAGCATCTGCTAAATGTTCATGTGTATTTGGTTGTGTTGCAGTTGGCCATGATGATCCTGCCACAGGATGAGAACTTCCTCCTGGTGTTCCGCAGGGAAGCCCCTCTGGACAACAGTGTAGACTTTATGAAGGTAAGAAGCCCCTCTGGACAACAGTGTAGACTTTATGAAGGTGAGAAGCCCCTCTGGACAACAGTGTAGACTTTATGAAGGTGAGAAGCCCCTCTGGACAACAGTGTAGACTTTATGAAGGTGAGAAGCCCCTCTGGACAACAGTGTAGACTTTATGAAGGTAAGAAGCCCCTCTGGACAACAGTGTAGACTTTATGAAGGTAAGAAGCCCCTCTGGACAACAGTGTAGACTTTATGAAGGTGAGAAGCCCCTCTGGACAACAGTGTAGACTTTATGAAGGTGAGAAGCCCCTCTGGACAACAGTGTAGACTTTATGAAGGTGAGAAGCCCCTCTGGACAACAGTGTAGACTTTATGAAGGTGAGAAGCCCCTCTGGACAACAGTGTAGACTTTATGAAGGTGAGAAGCCCCTCTGGACAACAGTGTAGACTTTATGAAGGTGAGAAGCCCCTCTGGACAATAGTGTAGACTTTATGAAGGTAAGAAGCCCCTCTGGACAACAGTGAAACTATATTGATGTCAATTGGAGACTAATGTAAAATGTGTGTGCAATTCTCATATTAGGATTCTGCCTTTAGTGAGTGTATGTGATACAGGAAGAAAACCTGCAGTTGGATGTTCAGGAGTGGTGATCTGTTGGAATGGTCTGAGTGGTGATCTGTTGGAGTGGTCTGAGTGGTGATCTGTTGGAATGGTCTGAGTGGTGATCTGTTGGAATGGTCTGAGTGGTGATCTGTTGGAATGGTCTGAGTGGTGATCTGTTGGAATGGTCTGAGTGGTGATCTGTTGGAATGGTCTGAGTGGTGATCTGTTGGAATGGTCTGAGTGGTGATCTGTTGGAATGGTCTGAGTGGTGATCTGTTGGAATGGTCTGTGTGGTGATCTGTTGGAATGGTCTGAGTGGTGATCTGTTGGAATGGTCTGAGTGGTGATCTGTTGGAATGGTCTGAGTGGTGATCTGTTGGAATGGTCTGAGTGGTGATCTGTTGGAGTGGTCTGTGTGGTGATCTGTTGGAGTGGTCTGAGTGGTGATCTGTTGGAATGGTCTGAGTGGTGATCTGTTGGAATGGTCTGAGTGGTGATCTGTTGGAATGGTCTGAGTGGTGATCTGTTGGAATGGTCTGAGTGGTGATCTGTTGGAATGGTCTGAGTGGTGATCTGTTGGAATGGTCTGAGTGGTGATCTGTTGGAATGGTCTGAGTGGTGATCTGTTGGAATGGTCTGAGTGGTGATCTGTTGGAATGGTCTGTGTGGTGATCTGTTGGAATGGTCTGAGTGGTGATCTGTTGGAATGGTCTGAGTGGTGATCTGTTGGAGTGGTCTGTGTGGTGATCTGTTGGAGTGGTCTGAGTGGTGATCTGTTGGAATGGTCTGTGTGGTGATCTGTTGGAATGGTCTGAGTGGTGATCTGTAGGAATGGTCTGAGTGGTGATCTGTTGGAATGGTCTGAGTGGTGATCTGTTGGAGTGGTCTGAGTGGTGATCTGTTGGAGTGGTCTGAGTGGTGATCTGTTGGAATGGTCTGAGTGGTGATCTGTTGGAATGGTCTGAGTGGTGATCTGTTGGAATGGTCTGAGTGGTGATCTGTTGGAATGGTCTGTGTGGTGATCTGTTGGAATGGTCTGAGTGGTGATCTGTTGGAATGGTCTGAGTGGTGATCTGTTGGAATGGTCTGAGTGGTGATCTGTTGGAGTGGTCTGAGTGGTGATCTGTTGGAATGGTCTGAGTGGTGATCTGTTGGAATGGTCTGAGTGGTGATCTGTTGGAATGGTCTGAGTGGTGATCTGTTGGAATGGTCTGTGTGGTGATCTGTTGGAATGGTCTGAGTGGTGATCTGTTGGAATGGTCTGAGTGGTGATCTGTTGGAATGGTCTGAGTGGTGATCTGTTGGAATGGTCTGAGTGGTGATCTGTTGGAATGGTCTGAGTGGTGATCTGTTGGAATGGTCTGAGTGGTGATCTGTTGGAATGGTCTGAGTGGTGATCTGTTGGAATGGTCTGAGTGGTGATCTGTTGGAATGGTCTGTGTGGTGATCTGTTGGAATGGTCTGAGTGGTGATCTGTTGGAATGGTCTGAGTGGTGATCTGTTGGAGTGGTCTGTGTGGTGATCTGTTGGAATGGTCTGTGTGGTGATCTGTTGGAATGGTCTGAGTGGTGATCTGTAGGAATGGTCTGAGTGGTGATCTGTTGGAATGGTCTGAGTGGTGATCTGTTGGAGTGGTCTGAGTGGTGATCTGTTGGAGTGGTCTGAGTGGTGATCTGTTGGAATGGTCTGAGTGGTGATCTGTTGGAATGGTCTGAGTGGTGATCTGTTGGAATGGTCTGAGTGGTGATCTGTTGGAATGGTCTGTGTGGTGATCTGTTGGAATGGTCTGAGTGGTGATCTGTTGGAATGGTCTGAGTGGTGATCTGTTGGAATGGTCTGAGTGGTGATCTGTTGGAATGGTCTGAGTGGTGATCTGTTGGAATGGTCTGAGTGGTGATCTGTTGGAATGGTCTGAGTGGTGATCTGTTGGAATGGTCTGAGTGGTGATCCGTGCACCTGCCAGATCTGTAGAACCAAATACGTGAGATGTAATTTGTAATTTATGGAAAGAATGTTCGCAGTTCCTTTTTCTATATGAACTCCATTTGTTGTGTGTGGCTATCACAGTAACTCTGAAGACAAATCACTCAGCATCACCTCACCTGGATAAGAACCCTGATGCTTACTAAGGGTCATTGATGGCAGCTGGTATTTGTATTTACAGCAGTAGTAACTGATTGTCCTTCTTGTCTCTGTAGATCTGGAGAAAGTATGACGCTGACAGCAGTGGATACATATCAGCTGTGGAGCTGAAGGTAATGTTGTTTAACTCCACTCCTACACACAGAAGGTAATGTTGTTTAACTCCACTCCTACACACAGAAGGTAATGTTGTTTAACTCCACTCCTACACACAGAAGGTAATGTTGTTTAACTCCACTCCTACACGCAGAAGGTAATGTTGTTTAACTCCTCTCCTACACACAGAAGGTAATGTTGTTTAACTCCACTCCTACACACAGAAGGTAATGTTGTCTAACTCCACTCCTACACACAGAAGGTAATGTTGTTTAACTCCACTCCTACACGCAGAAGGTAATGTTGTCTAACTCCACTCCTACACGCAGAAGGTAATGTGGTTTAACTCCACTCCTACACACAGAAGGTAATGTGGTTTAACTCCACTCCTACACACAGAAGGTAATGTTGTTTAACTCCACTCCTAGACACAGAAGGTAATGTTGTCTAACTCCACTCCTACACACAGAACGTAATGTCTTTATATTTATCAAACCATGTTAGATCTGATTTCAGTGAATCAGGAAATTAAACAATAAACCATGTTAGATCTGATTTCAGTGAATCAGGAAATTAAACAATAAACCATGTTAGATCTGATTTCAGTGAATCAGGAAATTAAACAATATTGCCCTTTTTATTGCTTCTCTCCTTCTTTGTAAACAGGGTTTCCTGAAGGACTTGTTCCAGCAGCACGGGAAGGCTGTGTCCTCCAGCAAACTGGACGAGTACACAGACGCAATGGTAAAACAACAGTCTCCTAGCCCTTTCCTGTAGTCAAATGACCAAATCGCCCCCTAGTGGCCTCATTGGTGGAATGTTATTAATATTTGTATAATAATATGATAATAATAATTAATAATTAATAAATACTATTTCAAAACAAACGCTGAAAATGTGTTCTTCTTGGTTCCTGGAGGTACTAATGATATCCTCTTGGTTCCTGGAGGAACATAGGGCCTGTAGTAAAGATATCCTCTTGGTTCCTGGAGGAACATAGGGCCTGTACTAAAGATATCCTCTTGGTTCCTGGAGGAACATAGGGCCTGTACTAATGATATCCTCTTGGTTCCTGGAGGAACATAGGGCCTGTACTAAAGATATTCTCTTGGTTCCTGGAGGAACATAGGGCCTGTACTAAAGATATTCTCTTGGTTCCTGGAGGATCATAGGGCCTGTACTAAAGATATCCTCTTGGTTCCTGGAGGAACATAGGGCCTGTACTAAAGATATCCTCTTAGTTCCTGGAGGAACATAGGGCCTGTACTAAAGATATCCTCTTGGTTCCTGGAGGAACATAGGGCCTGTACTAAATATATCCTCTTGGTTCCTGGAGGAACATAGGGCCTGTACTAAAGATATCCTCTTGGTTCCTGGAGGAACATAGGGCCTGTAGTAAAGATATCCTCTTGGTTCCTGGAGGAACATAGGGCCTGTACTAAAGATATCCTCTTGGTTCCTGGAGGAACATAGGGCCTGTACTAAAGATATCTTCTTGGTTCCTGGAGGAACATAGGGCCTGTACTAAAGATATCTTCTTGGTTCCTGGAGGAACATAGGGCCTGTACTAATGATATCCTCTTGGTTCCTGGAGGAACATAGGGCCTGTAGTAAAGATATCCTCTTGGTTCCTGGAGGAACATAGGGCCTGTAGTAAAGATATCCTCTTGGTTCCTGGAGGAACATAGGGCCTGTAGTAAAGATATCCTCTTGGTTCCTGGAGGAACATAGGGCCTGTACTAATGATATCCTCTTGGTTCCTGGAGGAACAAAGGGCCTGTAGTAAAGATATCCTCTTGGTTCCTGGAGGAACATAGGGCCTGTATTAAAGATATCCTCTTGGTTCCTGGAGGAACATAGGGCCTGTACTAAATATATCTTCTTGGTTCCTGGAGGAACATAGGGCCTGTACTAAAGATATCTTCTTGGTTCCTGGAGGAACATAGGGCCTGTACTAATGATATCCTCTTGGTTCCTGGAGGAACATAGGGCCTGTAGTAAAGATATCCTCTTGGTTCCTGGAGGAACATAGGGCCTGTAGTAAAGATATCCTCTTGGTTCCTGGAGGAACATAGGGCCTGTAGTAAAGATATCCTCTTGGTTCCTGGAGGAACATAGGGCCTGTACTAATGATATCCTCTTGGTTCCTGGAGGAACATAGGGCCTGTAGTAAAGATATCCTCTTGGTTCCTGGAGGAACATAGGGCCTGTATTAAAGATATCCTCTTGGTTCCTGGAGGAACATAGGGCCTGTACTAATGATATCCTCTTGGTTCCTGGAGGAACATAGGGCCTGTAGTAAAGATATCCTCTTGGTTCCTGGAGGAACATAGGGCCTGTACTAATGATATCCTCTTGGTTCCTGGAGGAACATAGGGCCTGTACTAAAGATATCCTCTTGGTTCCTGGAGGAACATAGGGCCTGTACTAAAGATATCCTCTTGGTTCCTGGAGGAACATAGGGCCTGTAGTAAAGATATCCTCTTGGTTCCTGGAGGAACATAGGGCCTGTACTAATGATATCCTCTTGCTTCCTGGAGGAACATAGGGCCTGTACTAATGATATCCTCTTGGTTCCTGGAGGAACATAGGGCCTGTACTAATGATATCCTCTTGGTTCCTGTTGCCAGTCTTGGGATGCTTCCTTTCCCTTTTGGCCATGACACTCAGTCTTTATAGTCTCTTACCCACTGATTTACAATCTCTCTCTCCAGTGTGTATAAAATAAGATAACTCAAGCACCACGTCTAATCAACTTAATGCAGTCATCAGTCTCTAATCAACCTAATGCAGTCATCAGTCTCTAATCAACCTAATGCAGTCATCAGTCTCTAATCAACCTAATGCAGTCATCAGTCTCTAATCAACCTAATGCAGTCATCAGTCTCTAATCAACCTAATGCAGTCATCAGTCTCTAATCAACCTAATGCAGTCATCAGTCTCTAATCAACCTAATGCAGTCATCAGTCTCTAATCAACCTAATGCAGTCATCAGTCTCTAATCAACCTAATGCAGTCATCAGTCTCTAATCAACCTAATGCAGTCATCAGTCTCTAATCAACCTAATGCAGTCATCAGTCTCTAATCAACCTAATGCAGCCATCAGTCTCTAATCAACCTAATGCAGCCATCAGTCTCTAATCAACCTAATGCAGTCATCAGTCTCTAATCAACCTAATGCAGTCATCAGTCTCTAATCAACCTAATGCAGTCATCAGTCTCTAATCAACCTAATGCAGCCATCAGTCTCTAATCAACCTAATGCAGCCATCAGTCTCTAATCAACCTAATGCAGTCATCAGTCTCTAATCAACCTAATGCAGCCATCAGTCTCTAATCAACCTAATGCAGTCATCAGTCTCTAATCAACCTAATGCAGTCATCAGTCTCTAGAACCATTAATGCAGTCATCAGTCTCTAATCAATCTAATGCAGTCATCAGTCTCTAATCAACCTAATGCAGTCATCAGTCTCTAGAACCATTAATGCAGTCATCAGTCTCTAATCAACCTAATGCAGTCATCAGTCTCTAATCAACCTAATGCAGTCATCAGTCTCTAGAACCATTAATGCAGTCATCAGTCTCTAATCAACCTAATGCAGTCATCAGTCTCTAATCAACCTAATGCAGTCATCAGTCTCTAATCAATCTAATGCAGTCATCAGTCTCTAATCAACCTAATGCAGTCATCGGTCTCTAATCAACCTAATGCAGCCATCAGTCTCTAATCAACCTAATGCAGTCATCAGTCTCTAATCAACCTAATGCAGTCATCAGTCTCTAATCAACCTAATGCAGTCATCAGTCTCTAGAACCATTAATGCAGTCATCAGTCTCTAATCAACCTAATGCAGTCATCAGTCTCTAATCAACCTAATGCAGTCATCAGTCTCTAGAACCATTAATGCAGTCATCAGTCTCTAGAACCATTAATGCAGTCATCAGTCTCTAGAACCATTAATGCAGTCATCAGTCTCTAGAACCATTAATGCAGTCATCAGTCTCTAATCAACCTAATGCAGTCATCAGTCTCTAATCAACTTAATGCAGTCATCAGTCTCTAATCAACCTAATGCAGTCATCAGTCTCTAATCAACCTAATGCAGTCATCAGTCTCTAATCAACCTAATGCAGTCATCAGTCTCTAATCAATCTAATGCAGCCATCAGTCTCTAATCAACCTAATGCAGCCATCAGTCTCTAATCAACCTAATGCAGTCATCAGTCTCTAGAACCATTAATGCAGTCATCAGTCTCTAATCAATCTAATGCAGTCATCAGTCTCTAATCAACCTAATGCAGTCATCAGTCTCTAGAACCATTAATGCAGTCATCAGTCTCTAATCAACCTAATGCAGTCATCAGTCTCTAATCAACCTAATGCAGTCATCAGTCTCTAATCAACATAATGCAGTCATCAGTCTCTAATCAATCTAATGCAGTCATCAGTCTCTAATCAACCTAATGCAGTCATCGGTCTCTAATCAACCTAATGCAGCCATCAGTCTCTAATCAACCTAATGCAGTCATCAGCCTCTAATCAACCTAATGCAGTCATCAGTCTCTAATCAACCTAATGCAGTCATCAGTCTCTAATCAACCTAATGCAGTCATCAGTCTCTAGAACCATTAATGCAGTCATCAGTCTCTAGAACCATTAATGCAGTCATCAGTCTCTAGAACCATTAATGCAGTCATCAGTCTCTAGAACCATTAATGCAGTCATCAGTCTCTAGAACCATTAATGCAGTCATCAGTCTCTAATCAACCTAATGCAGTCATCAGTCTCTAATGAAGTCATCAGTCTCTAGAACCATTAATGCAGTCATCAGTCTCTAGAACCATTAATGCGGGGTAAATGAACCTCATTCGTGGCTCTTTCAGAGCCTTTCATGTCACTGAACGTGGTATAGATTCAGCAGGTAAACCTGGTTGCAGTGACGTTCATTACAGCCCCCCGCTGTGTATAAACTGTACAGGGTCTTCAGGATGTTTAATATGTAGTTTTATTTAACCTTAATTCAACTAGGCAAGTCAGCTAAGAACACATTCTTATCTACAATGACAGCCTTGTTCAGGGGCAGAACGACAGATTTTTACCTTGTCAGCTCGGAGATTCGATCCACCAACCTTTCGGTTACAGGCCCAACGCTCTGACCACTAGGCTACCTGCCGCACCTACACTCTAACCACTAGTCTACCTGCCGTCCCTACACTCTAACCACTAGTCTACCTGCCTGCCCCTACACTCTAACCACTAGACTACCTGCCGTCCCTACACTCTAACCACTAGTCTACCTGCCTGCCCCTACACTCTAACCACTAGGCTACCTGCCGTCCCTACACTCTAACCACTAGACTACCTGCTGTCCCAACACTCTAACCACAAGGCTACCTGCCACCCCTACACTCTAACCACTAGGCTACCTGCCGCCCCTACACTCTAACCACTAGTCTACCTGCCTGCCCCTACACTCTAACCACTAGTCTACCTGCCGTCCCTACACTCTAACCACTAGTCTACCTGCCGTCCCTACACTCTAACCACTAGGCTACCTGCCGCCCCTACACTCTAACCACTAGTCTACCTGCCTGTCCCTACACTCTAACCACTAGTCTACCTGCCGCCCCTACACTCTAACCACTAGTCTACCTGTCGCCCCTACACTCTAACCACTAGTCTACCTGTCGTCCCTACACTCTAACCACTAGGCTACCTGCCGTCCCTACACTCTAACCACTAGGCTACCTGCCGTCCCTACACTCTAACCACTAGACTACCTGCCGTCCCAACACTCTAACCACTAGGCTACCTGCCTGCCCCTACACTCTAACCACTAGGCTACCTGCCGTCCCTACACTCTAACCACTAGTCTACCTGCCGTCCCTACACTCTAACCACTAGTCTACCTGCCGTCCCTACACTCTAACCACTAGGCTACCTGCCGTCCCTACACTCTAACCACCAGTCTACCTGCCGCCCCTACACTCTAACCACTAGGCTACCTGCCTGCCCCTACACTCTAACCACAAGTCTACCTGCCTGCCTCTACACTCTAACCACTAGGCTACCTGCCGTCCCTACACTCTAACCACTAGTCTACCTGCCTGCCCCTACACTCTAACCACTAGGTTACCTGCCGTCCCTACACTCTAACCACTAGGCTACCTGCCGCCCCTACACTCTAACCACTAGTCTACCTGCCGTCCCTACACTCTAACCACTAGTCTACCTGCCTGCCCCTACACTCTAACCACTAGGTTACCTGCCGTCCCTACACTCTAACCACTAGGCTACCTGCCGCCCCTACACTCTAACCACTAGTCTACCTGCCTGCCCCTACACTCTAACCACTAGGTTACCTGCCTGCCCCTACACTCTAACCACTAGGCTACCTGCCGTCCCTACACTCTAACCACTAGTCTACCTGCCGTCCCTACACTCTAACCACTAGGCTACCTGCCTGCCCCTACACTCTAACCACTAGTCTACCTGCCGTCCCTACACTCTAACCACTAGTCTACCTGCCGTCCCTACACTCTAACCACTAGTCTACCTGCCTGCCCCTACACTCTAACCACCAGGCTACCTGCCGTCCCTACACTCTAACCACTAGTCTACCTGCCTGCCCCTACACTCTAACCACTAGGCTACCTGCCGCCCCTACACTCTAACCACTAGTCTACCTGTCGTCCCTACACTCTAACCACTAGTCTACCTGCCGTCCCTACACTCTAACCACTAGTCTACCTGCCGTCCCTACACTCTAACCACTAGTCTACCTGCCTGCCCCTACACTCTAACCACTAGTCTACCTGCCTGCCCCTACACTCTAACCACTAGACTACCTGCCTGCCCCTACACTCTAACCACTAGTCTACCTGCCGTCCCTACACTCTAACCACTAGTCTACCTGCCGTCCCTAAACTCTAACCACTAGTCTACCTGCCGCCCCTACACTCTAACCACTAGTCTACCTGCCTGCCCCTACACTCTAACCACTAGGCTACCTGCCGTCTCTACACTCTAACCACTAGTCTACCTGCCGTCCCTACAGTCTAACCACTAGTCTACCTGCCTGCCCCTACACTCTAACCACTAGGCTACCTGCCTGCCCCTACACTCTAACCACTAGTCTACCTGCCTGCCCCTACACTCTAACCACTAGTCTACCTGCCGTCCCTACACTCTAACCACTAGTCTACCTGCCGTCCCTACACTCTAACCACTAGTCTACCTGCCTGCCCCTACACTCTAACCACCAGGCTACCTGCCGTCCCTACACTCTAACCACTAGTCTACCTGCCCCTACACTCTAACCACTAGTCTACCTGCCGTCCCTACACTCTAACCACTAGTCTACCTGCCTGCCCCTACACTCTAACCACCAGGCTACCTGCCGTCCCTACACTCTAACCACTAGTCTACCTGCCGTCCCTACACTCAAACCACTAGTCTACCTGCCGTCCCTACACTCTAACCACTAGTCTACCTGCCTGCCCCTACACTCTAACCACTAGTCTACCTGCCTGCCCCTACACTCTAACCACCAGGCTACCTGCCGTCCCTACACTCTAACCACTAGTCTACCTGCCGTCCCTGCACTCTAACCACTAGTCTACCTGCCGTCCCTACACTCTAACCACTAGTCTACCTGCCTGCCCCTACACTCTAACCACCAGGCTACCTGCCGTCCCTACACTCTAACCACTAGTCTACCTGCCGCCCCTACACTCTAACCACTAGTCTACCTGCCGTCCCTACACTCTAACCACTAGTCTACCTGCCTGCCCCTACACTCTAACCACCAGGCTACCTGCCGTCCCTACACTCTAACCACTAGTCTACCTGCCGCCCCTACACTCTAACCACTAGTCTACCTGCCGTCCCTACACTCTAACCACTAGTCTACCTGCCTGCCCCTACACTCTAACCACCAGGCTACCTGCCGCTCCGATGTGACTTGTTCCCAGACTCCTGTGAAAGAGTCATCGCATTATACTGGCACCTGTCACCGACTTGTTTTTCCAATCTTATCGATACCCTGAGGCTCGTTCCCTTCTCTGAAAACGTTCTAATTTCTGCTCTAACTTTAAATGGACTTCCCTGACTCAGATTCCCAGTGAGGAGAAAATGGCTTCATCCTGCAGCCAGGTGTGGTCTCTCTCTCTCCAGTTCATCAGACAGGGTAGTGCGTTCCCAAATGGCATCCTATTCCTTATGGGCCCTGGTCAACAGTAGTACACTATATAGGGAATAGGGAGTCATTTGGGACCGTGACAGGGCTATGTTGTGGCAGCCAGCAGCAGATCACTCTGTCCAGCTGTATTAATCATCTCATCTAACAGACTGATATTAGATTACCAGTGTCTGGTGGGAGACTGTCCCACCTCTCATACCGATTCACTCTGTCTGTCTCTCACCCTGGCCTGTCTGTCTCTCACCCTGGCCTGTCTGTCTCTCACCCTGCCCTGTCTGTCTCTCACCCTGCCCTGTCTGTCTCTCACCCTGGCCTGGTCTGGCATCACCCTGTCTGTCTCTCACCCTGGCCTGTCTGTCTCTCACCCTGGCCTGTCTGTCTCTCACCCTGGCCTGTCTGTCTCTCACCCTGCCCTGTCTGTCTCTCACCCTGGCCTGTCTGTCTCTCACCCTGGCCTGTCTGTCTCTCACCCTGCCCTGTCTCTCACCCTGCCCTGTCTGTCTCTCACCCTGCCCTGTCTGTCTCTCACCCTGGCCTGGTCTGGCATCACCCTGTCTGTCTCTCACCCTGGCCTGTCTGTCTCTCACCCTGCCCTGTCTGTCTCTCACCCTGGCCTGGTCTGACATCACCCTGTCTGTCTCTCACCCTGCCCTGTCTGTCTCTCACCCTGCCCTGTCTGTCTCTCACCCTGGCCTGGTCTGGCATCACCCTGTCTGTCTCTCACCCTGGCCTGTCTGTCTCTCAGCCTGGCCTGGTCTGGCATCACCCTGTCTGTCTCTCACCCTGGCCTGTCTGTCTCTCACCCTGGCCTGGTCTGGCATCACCCTGTCTGTCTCTCACCCTGCCCTGCCTGTCTCTCACCCTGGCCTGGTCTGGCATCACCCTGTCTGTCTCTCACCCTGGCCTGTCTGTCTCTCACCCTGGCCTGGTCTGGCATCACTCCTTTCAGTCTCTCACCCTGGCCTGTCTGTCTCTCACCCTAGCCTGGTCTGGCATCACCCTGTCTGTCTCTCACCCTGGCCTGTCTGTCTCTCACCCTGGCCTGGTCTGGCATCACTCCTTTCAGTCTCTCACCCTGGCCTGTCTGTCTCTCACCCTGGCCTGGTCTGGCATCACCCTGTCTGTCTCTCACCCTGGCCTGTCTGTCTCTCACCCTGGCCTGGTCTGGCATCACCCTGTCTGTCTCTCACCCTGGCCTGTCTGTCTCTCACCCTGGCCTGGTCTGGCATCACCCTGTCTGTCTCTCACCCTGGCCTGTCTGTCTCTCACCCTGGCCTGGTCTGGCATCACCCCGTTCTCGTTAGAGTACTTCTAACCTGTCTATCGTATTTATTTTCAAAGAGAGTGACTGTCAAAATGGCAGGTTGACCTTTATTGTCAAGAGTCTTGTGTTGGAGGCAGAGCTGAGAGATTTCCCCTTAGATAGGCCAGCTGCAAAGTCAAAATTGGCTATATTGTAAAAATGTATGAAAACAAAAATGTGCCTTTAAGGTTAGGCATTAGGCTTAGCAGTGTGGTTAAGGTTAGGGTTAGGCATTAGGCTTAGCAGTGTGGTTAGGGTTAGGCATTAGGCTTAGCAGTGTGGTTAAGGTTAGGGTTAGGCATTAGGCTTAGCAGTGTGGTTAAGGTTAGGGTTAGGCATTAGGCTTAGCAGTGTGGTTAGGGTTAGGCATTAGGCTTAGCAGTGTGGTTAAGGTTAGGGTTAGGCATTAGGCTTAGCAGTGTGGTTAAGGTTAGGGTTGGGTTTAATCACGTTGTGGCATTTCCACTCTGCAGAGCTGCCTCCAGAACAAGATTCATAATGAAAACGCTAACCTGCGTAAGTGTGTTTATTTGTGCTCAGATCTAAACCATTGACAAACATGTTTAGTTGGCTTTTTTAAGCAGGAAAACCAGTAATCGCCAAATATATGTAATATCTCCATTGGTCAGTCTTGAACCAAAATTACACATGTTTTATTATGCATCAATTCCTTTTTTCTAACAGATGAAGATTTTTGACAAAAATAAGGATGGTCGCTTGGATCTGAACGATTTGGCCAGGTACTTCTAATTGACTCTATTACAATTCTGAATACTGAACCGTTTGGCCAGGTACTTCTAATTGACTCTATTACAATTCTGAATACTGAACCGTTTGGCCAGGTACTTCTGATTGACTCTATTACAATACTGAACCGTTTGGCCAGGTACTTCTGATTGACTCTATTACAATTCTGAATACTGAACCGTTTGGCCAGGTACTTCTGATTGACTCTATTACAATTCTGAATACTGAACCGTTTGGCCAGGTACTTCTGATTGACTCTATTACAATACTGAACCGTTTGGCCAGGTACTTCTGATTGACTGTATACTGTAGTACCAATACCTTTTCTGACTATGCTGTTTTGCTTGTTGTTTATTTCACGTTTTCCTTTAGGATCCTGGCTCTAGAAGAGAATTTCATGCTACAGTTCAAAATGGATGTGAGTTCAGTCGATGTGTTTCTCCGAATGCTCCTTACATTACTCTGCTAAATCTTCTTAGGAAATGGAAGATGAAACTAACCGTAATCGACTCTGTTTACAGGCCTCCAGTCAAGAAGACAGAAAGAGAGACTTTGACAAAATATTCAACCACTATGATGTTGTGAGTACAGACAGAATGATAAATAATGTTTTGTTGTTTAAAGTGCCCAACTCTTAAATGCTTTGTTGATCTTTGTAGTTACAACATTTAAACTCTTATCCATCACTTCTTTCGTCAAAAAGATGACTGCTCTGGTGTGTGGTCATCCACACCCCCTCCCAAAATGGCTGCTGTGCCATTTCTTCCACTTGCATTACTTGACATAGATCCTGAAAAACTAGATGTGTTTACTAAATCCAACACCCTTGGGGCTGGGATGTTGGATTTGATTTGCAGGGCAACTGCTTCCTCTATTTGGTCTGTAAATTAAATATGAGTTGCAAAACAAGGATGTTTGGTCTGCATTCAGAGAAATGAGATTACAATTTTGGCATGATGACCTTTTAATGAGTTCTATGTTCTCTCTTCTCCATTGGTCAGAGTAACACCGGAGCTTTTAATGAGTTCTATGTTCTCTCTTCTCCATTGGTCAGAGTAACACCGGAGCTTTTAATGAGTTCTATGTTCTCTCTTCTCCATTGGTCAGAGTAACACCGGAGCTTTTAATGACTTCTATGTTCTCTCTTCTCCATTGGTCAGAGTAACACCGGAGCTTTTAATGACTTCTATGTTCTCTCTTCTCCATTGGTCAGAGTAACACCGGAGCTTTTAATGAGTTCTATGTTCTCTCTTCTCCATTGGTCAGAGTAACACCGGAGCTTTTAATGAGTTCTATGTTCTCTCTTCTCCATTGGTCAGAGTAACACCGGAGCTTTTAATGAGTTCTATGTTCTCTCTTCTCCATTGGTCAGAGTCACACCGGAGCTTTTAATGAGTTCTATGTTCTCTCTTCTCCATTGGTCAGAGTAACACCGGAGCTTTTAATGAGTTCTATGTTCTCTCTTCTCCATTGGTCAGAGTAACACCGGAGCTTTTAATGAGTTCTATGTTCTCTCTTCTCCATTGGTCAGAGTCACACCGGAGCTTTGGAAGGACCAGAGGTGGATGGCTTTGTAAAAGACATGATGGAACTGGTCAGGGTAAGAATATCAGACAATATCTTTATGAATGTGCCACAAACATGTTCCTATTATAATTGGCTATTGTATTTGTAAAGGTCATGTGTTTGTCATAACATGGGACTATGCATGTTCCTATAATAATCTACTATATGTCTTTGTAAAGGTCATGTGTATGTAAAGGTCATGTGGGACAATATTGTGTTGGGAAAGGTAGAATTGGTGTCTATTGTTTTATCCTGTTGTGTTGTATATCTTTATGAGTCAGTCTTAACATGCTCCTATATGATACCTATTGTGTATGTCCTTGTTATGAACATGCTTCTATCTGATACATCTCTGTCCTGGCTGGCCCAAAGGACATCTATTGTGTCCAGTGTTCTCTGTATCAATCAAAAACAGATGAAATCCTTCACCTCTTGACCTCAAGGAACTTACAGAATACATTAACTTTAGCCCACACATTCAATAGATCTTAATTGTCCCGGAAGAGCAGTTTTTGTGCAATATAAAATACATCTATACATAGTTTGACTACTAATGTGTTGTACCTGTTGATCTTCCATCCAGCCCAGCATCTCTGGCCCAGAGCTGGACAAACTGAGGGCTGTGCTGCTGGGACACTGTGACGTCAACAAAGATGGAAAGATCCAGAGGAATGAGCTAGCGCTGTGCCTGGGAATGAAGCCCAATAAAGCCTAGGTTTCCCCAAGCAGAGAAGACCTCTACTACTGATCCTTCCCTTCACTGTGATGCATCCAGAACACCCAGAACTTTATGTCCAATCTTCAAAAACAAAGATGACAAAGACAACAGCTGCCAGTGTTTTAGCATGTTGTGGAACAAGCACTGTTCTGAATGATATCAATTGTATTTTCTTGTGATAGATTCAAAATAATACTGGTAAATGAATACAGAATAATACAGGTAGCCTACTGGTAAATGAATACAGAATAATACAGGTAGCCTTCTGGTAAATGAATACAGAATAATACAGGTAGCCTACTGGTAAATTAATACAGAATAATACAGGTAGCCTACTGGTAAATGAATACAGAATAATACAGGTAGTCTACTGGTAAATGAAAGTGTATCTATTTGAAAAAGCAGGAGAAGGCTCAATGTTCAAGACTGTGTTGTGAATGATGCTTATGTTTTTCCTGTTGTGATTGGCCTGGCCATAGCTAGCTATTGGGCAATTTGCATGTAAGTGTAGTACTGTATTGTACATTAGGTGAGTTGCTGTTTTTAATATTATATGATGATGTTTAACAATGATAATTAAATCAAGAGTAGTGGGACTTGGTGTTGTGTACTTTGTTACAGATACATTTAACATTAGTGCGTACGATACTGCCTGTGTATACAGTACCACTGGGCAGTGATTAAGAGCATTGGGCCAATAGCCAACATTTTACACTTCTGTTAATTATATAGCGCTACTAAATATGCACATTATATTTACTTAACCCAGGGATCATCAACTAGATTCAGCCACTGGATGATTTTTTGGGATGGTCTGGGGGCCAGAACATAATTACAGATCAATTTGTAGACTGCAAATTGACCGCAAGAAGCCCAAACAGATAAAATATGAGATTAAAACATAATAATTTCAAACCTTGCTTATATTTGTATACGATCACATGTTTCTCTCTATACTATACAGATTTTCTTAAATTAAATTCACTAGGAGCTGATTTTTTTGGGCTCAGAAAACTTTGGAGGCCAAATAAAACCACCAGAGGGCTAAATTCGGCCTGCGGTCCGCCAGTTGGCAAACCCTGACTCAACCCATCTACACAGGCTGGAGATATAGAACTAACAGTCATTCATGACCTTAGAACGGAATCCAGAGTTGTCCTCAGAGCCACTGTGCTCTGGTCAAAAGTAGGGCACTATTTATTAAGGAATAGGGTGTAATTTGGAACACATACTGTAGGTGTAACAGCTGCAGGAGTGCTGACAGGTTCCCTACATGCTACAGTAATGGTTTGTATGGTCTATGCTGTTTGCTGGGAGAGAGAGGGAAGTATATTACACTACTCGTTTGATTGTGGTAAACAAACTGATTATCTAAAAAAGGAACTCCTTGAAAATATTCCAGCTGCATTCAGATCCATAAACGGACAGATAAGAATCCTTGTGTAAATGTTGTGGAGGGGAGGGCTCGTAGGGCTTTGGTCAAAAGTAGTGCACTATATAGGGAATAGGGTTCCATTTGGGATGCAGATGTAATGAAGTGAACGCAGCTTGTGCTCCAGTTGAGAGTTTAGGTCACCATAGAAACCCATTCATTCATTCAGGAGTGGTTGGGTGGGTGGGATATGTCAATCAGCAAGCACCTGACAGAACAAACATGGTTGAGTCATCATCATCTGGTGTGTTTCCCTACAGCGCCTGTATACAGAAAGGAAACGACAAACTGCTACGGTACAAAACACATACATTCACTTTTTTTTCTGTTTCGTGACAGGATCTCTGAGTCTGATATGACCTCGATACATTTTGGGGGCTGCAGCAGATTTCCTGTAAGCGGCTGATAAAACCATGCGCTGATCTAATTGGATAAAAAAAAAACACTTGACAGGATGTTCGTTGCATGTTGGAGAAAAACTCATTATTGTGTCAGATGCTGTCTTTATGTGACTGACACAACTCTCAGAATGCATATAGAATCTCAAGGCCATCAGACTGTTAAACAGCCATCACTAACACAGAGAGGCTGCTGCCTACATACAGACTTGAAATCATTGGCCACTTCAATAAATGGATCACTAGTCACTTTAATCATGTTTACGTATCTTGCACTACTCATTTCACATGTATATACTGTATTTTATACCATCTATTGCATCTTGCCTATGCCGGTCGGTCATGACCCATCCGTATATTTATATGTACATATTGTTATTCCATCCCTTTACTTAGATTAGTGTGTATTAGGTAGTTGTTGTGGAATTGTTAGATGACTTGTTAGATATTACTGCACTGTCGGAACTAGCAGCACAAGCACTTCGCTACACTCTCAATATCTGCTAACCATGTGTATGTGACCAATACGATTAGATTTGATTTGAATGGTTTAGTTTAGTTGATTAGGACCAACATTAGCCGTTGTACATGCAGGAGCTACCCTTCCTGTGGTCCACAAATAGAACTGAACAGAAATAGAGTTCACACTTTTCTAGCTGAGCTCTGAAACTAAAATGTGTGATAATTATCAACATAGCTAGAAGAGGACCAGCTACCCCCTATAGGAGGGCCAGCTACCCCCCTAGAAGAGGACCAGCTACCCCCTAGAGGAGGGCCAGCTACCCCCTAGAGGAGGGCCAGCTACCCCCTAGAGGAGGGCCAGCTACCCCCTAGAGGACCAGCTACCCCCTAGAGGAGGACCAGCTACCCCCTAGAGGAGGACCAGCTACCCCCTAGAGGACCAGCTACCCCCTAGAGGAGGACCAGCTACCCCCTAGAGGACCAGCTACCCCCTAAAGGAGGACCAGCTACCCCCCTAGAGGACCAGCTACCCCCTAGAGGAGGACCAGCTACCCCCTAGAGGAGGGCCAGCTACCTCCCTAGAGTAGGACCAGCTACCCCCCTAGAGGAGGGCCAGCTACCCCCTAGAGGAGGGCCAGCTACCCCCTAGAGGAGGACCAGCTACCCCCTAGAGGAGGGCCAGCTACCTCCCTAGAGTAGGACCAGCTACCCCCCTAGAGGAGGGCCAGCTACCCCCTAGAGGAGGACCAGCTACCCCCTAGAGGAGGACCAGCTACCCCGTAGAGGAGGACCAGCTACCCCCCTAGAGGACCAGCTACCCCCCTAGAGGACCAGCTACCCCCTAGAGGACCAGCTACCCCCCTAGAGGACCAGCTACCCCCTAGAGGACCAGCTACCCCCCTAGAGGACCAGCTACCCCCTTAAAGGAGGACCAGCTACCCCCTAGAGGACCAGCTACCCCCCTAGAGGACCAGCTACCCCCTAGAGGACCAGCTACCCCCTAGAGGACCAGCTACCCCCTAGAGGAGGACCAGCTACCCCGTAGAGGAGGGCCAGCTACCCCCTAGAGGAGGACCAGCTACCCCCTTGAGGAGGACCAGCTACCCCCTAGAGGAGGACCAGCTACCCCCTAGAGGAGGACCAGCTACCCCCTAGAGGAGGACCAGCTACCCCCCTAGAGGACCAGCTACCCCCTAGAGGACCAGCTACCCCCCTAGAGGACCAGCTACCCCCTAGAGGACCAGCTACCCCCCTAGAGGACCAGCTACCCCCTTAAAGGAGGACCAGCTACCCCCTAGAGGACCAGCTACCCCCCTAGAGGACCAGCTACCCCCTAGAGGACCAGCTACCCCCTAGAGGACCAGCTACCCCTTAGAGGAGGACCAGCTACCCCCTAGAGGAGGGCCAGCTACCCCCTAGAGGAGGACCAGCTACCCCCTTGAGGAGGACCAGCTACCCCCTTGAGGAGGACCAGCTGCCCCCTAGAGGAGGACCAGCTACCCCCTAGAGGAGGACCAGCTACCCCCCTAGAGGAGGACCAGCTACCCCCTAGAGGAGGACCAGCTACCCCCTAGAGGAGGGCCAGCTACCCCCCTAGAGTAGGACCAGCTACCCCCTAGAGGAGGACCAGCTACCCCCTAGAGGAGGACCAGCTACCCCCTAGAGGAGGACCAGCTACCCCCTAGAGGAGGACCAGCTACCCCCCTAGAGGACGACCAGCTACCCCCTAGAGGAGGACCAGCTACCCCCTAGAGGACGACCAGCTACCCCCCTAGAGGACGACCAGCTACCCCCTAGAGGAGGACCAGCTACCCCCTAGAGTAGGACCAGCTACCCCCTAGAGTAGGACCAGCTACCTCATGCTATGGTTGACAACAGAGTATTAACGTGATAATGAGAACAACTCCCCTAACCGCCTGCTCTCTGTCTCAGTCTAGACAGACAAGCTAACTGCTTCTGGTTTCCATGAATAGGTCTACACCGCCTGCTCTCTGTCTCAGTCTAGACAGACAAGCTAACTGCTTCTGGTTTCCATGAATAGGTCTACACCGCCTGCTATCTGTCTCAGTCTAGACAGACAAGCTAACTGCTTCTGGTTTCCATGAATAGGTCTACACCGCCTGCTATCTGTCTCAGTCTAGACAGACAAGCTAACTGCTTCTGGTTTCCATGAATAGGTCTACACCGCCTGCTATCTGTCTCAGTCTAGACAGACAAGCTAACTGCTTCTGGTTGCCATGAATAGGTCTACACCGCCTGCTCTCTGTCTCAGTCTAGACAGACAAGCTAACTGCTTCTGGTTTCCATGAATAGGTCTACACCGCCTGCTCTCTGTCTCAGTCTAGACAGACAAGCTAACTGCTTCTGGTTTCCATGAATAGGTCTACACCGCCTGCTATCTGTCTCAGTCTAGACAGACAAGCTAACTGCTTCTGGTTTCCATGAATAGGTCTACACCGCCTGCTATCTGTCTCAGTCTAGACAGACAAGCTAACTGCTTCTGGTTTCCATGAATAGGTCTACACCGCCTGCTATCTGTCTCAGTCTAGACAGACAAGCTAACTGCTTCTGGTTGCCATGAATAGGTCTACACCGCCTGCTCTCTGTCTCAGTCTAGACAGACAAGCTAACTGCTTCTGGTTGCCATGAATAGGTCTACACCCCCTGCTCTCTGTCTCAGTCTAGACAGACAAGCTAACTGCTTCTGGTTTCCATGAATAGGTCTACACCCCCTGCTATCTGTCTCAGTCTAGACAGACAAGCTAACTGCTTCTGGTTTCCATGAATAGGTCTACACCGCCTGCTATCTGTCTCAGTCTAGACAGACAAGCTAACTGCTTCTGGTTTCCATGAATAGGTCTACACTGCCTGCTCTTTGGAGTGGACAGTCTAATAGACCACTTGTTTAGTTTGACCTGTGTAATCCATGTTGTATACATAGAAAAGTCACATTATGTAGCCTAAACCTTTAGTGTAATATGAGACATTTTCTAAATGGGATCCTTGGGATGTCCCAACTCTGACGTCACCCCGTTGAAGTTGATATTTAAAATGTTTAAGGTAACGGTTAAGGTGTTGACGTAGTTCTGTCCTTGAGCTGTTGTCTAATAATGTTATGTCATGTTTCATGTTCTGTGTGGACCCCAGGAAGAGTAGATGCTGCTTCCTCAACAGCTAATGGGGATCCTAATAACATACCAAATACCAAAGGTTATGGTTAAGGTTAGGTAAGGGTAGGATAGGGGTTAAGATTAGGGTTAGGGTTTATGGTATGTATGTCCCAAGGATCCCAACTTGCTGTTGTGACTAGCCCATTTTCAAGGGCTAGGGAGACATCTGCTGGTGAAGGGAGACAAGCACCAGTTGTATTTGTCTGAAATTAGCCAGTCCAGACAAACCATTAGTCTTGGGGGAAACCTCATGCCTTGCAAAACGTTTGTCCTGATTTTTTCCCCCAATGCCTACACATTTTTACTTTTTCCCACTTATATGTTGTTTTCCAAATACAGTTGAAATGATGTTTCCATAAACCACCTCACAGGCTATGCATGTGTTGGTCACTAGATGTCACTAGACCCCTTCAAATCTGAACAATGAGCGCATGCTCAGGACCACACGTTTGTTTATGTTGTTGCCCTCCTCTCTACAAAATAAAATAGTATTTGTCACATGACCCCGAATACAACCCAATGATGCAGAGTTAAACAAAATAATATTAACACAAGATAAAGAGAAATAAAATACACAAGAGTGAAGCTAATTTGTTCTTAACTGACTTGCCTAGTTAAATAAAGGTAAAATTAAAATTAATATGCCTTTATTTATCCTATGGCTCTGACTTGGTGTACAGGGAGAATACTGTAAGAATGGCCCATGTTCTGAATTCTGTCGCTGTACATTTCAAAAGTGCTGAACAAATAGTGATATTGACTGCGTCCGTCCTAGCTCGCTCATTAATGTCTTAATCGAAATTACGGATTGCCTCTTATCCACTCTTTGTCCCCTTATGCCATAGTTTGTACATGTCAATTGTCAGTAAAAAGCACATTTGTTTTAGCAAGTCAGCCATATCAGCTATGCTATTATTTTCTTCAGGAATGTAGTGAAGTAAAAGTAAAAATCATAAAAAATATAAATAGTAAAGTGAAGTACAGATACTCAAAAAAACTACTTAAGTAGTACTTTCAAGTATTTTTTACTTAAGTACTTTACACCACTGTATGTCACCATTATAGTGCAATTAATGTATTGTGTAGTGTTGTGTAGTGGCTTTGCTGGCATAAATAAATACAAATAAAAATTGTTTGCCCCACCAATATTTACATGCTAAAATCGCCACTGCTGTGAACACTGAAAAAAACGAGCTCCGACTGGGAAAAATCGATTTGAACGGTCATCCAACTAGGAATTCCATCTCGGGAACTCGGGCCTCTTTCTAGAGCTCCGAATTTCCGACCTGAAGCTCAATGATTTGACCTCGTATTTTTCCGAGTTCACAGTTGTTTTGAACGCGGCAGAGGTGTACAGTATGTGAATGTGTGTAGGTTTTGTGTGAGAGTGTCAGTGTAGTTAGTGTGTGTGAGTGTGAGTGAGTGTTTGTGTGTATAGTGTTTTTGTAGATTTCCATTAACAATTTTGTTGCTAAATCGGATCCAATATTCTCTCCCGTTTTAAATAGCAGTTATGATGAGTTGAGAAAGATAGTTTATAAAAGGAACTATTTCTATCTCGAGCAAAAGGCGAGAAGCCAACACGCGTACGCGTTAAAGCCAGGAGGGGGGGTACATTTCGCTGTTCGGGTATGCGCTCTGTACCTTTAGGGAAGAAAGTATACTCCTGGCGTCCTCTCTGCGCTCATCGTCTCCTTCTCAAAACCCATTGGATGAGAAAGCCAGAGGTCCCGCCCCTCGTACCTTCTCCTCCAATGGGTTTTGAGAAGGAGACGAGGAGAGCAGAGAGGACGCCAGGAGTATGTTTTGGTATTGAGATCTTCTCATAGTCTCCGGACTCGACCAGCTGAAAATGCATTGTAATACACTGAGCTTCTGAGACGGAGCTGGGTTGGAATTCGCTTGTGTAGATCATTTTGTTGTTTACGTTGAATCTCCAGAGACTATCGGATCTATATCTATACATGTTGTATTAAATAGGTTTCGGAATTGTGTCATTTGGAGAATCATGGACCGTGAGTGGAGAAGCGGTTGGGTTTTAAATCTCGTCAGCGACTATTCTTCTCTCAGTCTCACCTCTTGTCCGAGAGCGTTTGACTGAGCCGATCAAGATATAGGCTGGAGCGGCTTTATTCGTTTCTGCATCAAGTCAAGGTCTTTTCACTCGTTCGGTGAATAGTTAACTAAAGCGAAATTATTTGTATTAAATAACCGAGGATTTGTATTCAAACAGCCGAGGTTTCTTTCAACTCTTACGTCCAGGAGCTGTCCAGCTTGACGGTCAGACTGACCAGTAGTCAGTTGTCCAGAAAAATGGAGGCTGTTATTGAGAAGGAATGCAGTGCACTGGGGGGACTTTTCCAAAGTGTGATAGGCGACATGAAAGTAAGTCAAACCTATCCGTTCTGAATCATTTAGTTTATAACAGTGTACATAACCTAGATAGATAGCTAATAGCTACTTCTCTAACTCCATATGAACTAATTCAGTAACCTGTTCTGTAGGAATGGCCACTAAGGTTAGCTAGCTAGCTAAGTGCATAACGTTAGCTGGCTGTCAGTGTTTCTGACAGTTGCTTCAGATAATGACAAGGCATCATCATGTCATGTCATGTCATGGCTAGCTGCTTGCTCTTCAGGCCAAACGGCGAGCTATGAAGCCTATTCACTGAAGTTTATTGAGTCAAACAAAAATACTAGAATGGGGTTATACATGGATGAGGCTTGGGTGTTTTCTTCCAATGTCAAATGCAGTGTTGTGCTATGAAATGTATATTTTTCACCTCTGAATCTATTGTTGCTGTGGGTATCTAGGTTATTGTTCAGCAGGGGGTCTCTGCCTTCAAGGCTCTTGAAATATTCATTAACTACTGATGCTAAGGAGCTGTGTGTGTTTGTATGGGTGTGTGTTTCGCTCTCTCTTTCTCTCTCTCTTTCTCTTTCTCTCCTCTCGTTCTCTCTCTTTCTCTCTCTCTTTCTCTTTCTCTCCTCTCGTTCTCTCTCTCTCTCTCTTTCTCTCCTCTCGTTCTCTCTCTCTCTCTCTCTCTCTCTCGTTCTCTCTCCTCTCGTTCTCTCTCTCTCTCTCTTTCTCTCCTCTCGTTCTCTCTCTTTCTCTCCTCTCGTTCTCTCTCTTTCTCTCCTCTCGTTCTCTCCTCTCGTTCTCTCTCCTCTCTCTCCTCTCTTTCTCTCCTCTCTCTCTCTCTTTCTCTCCTCTCTCTCGCTCTCTTTCTCTCCTCTCTCTCGCTCTCTTTCTCTTCTCTCGCTCTCTTTCTCTCTCTCTCTTTCTCTTCTCTCGCTCTCTTTCTCTCTCTCTCTCTCTTTCTCTCTCTCTTTCTCTTCTCTCGCTCTCTTTCTCTCCTCTCTCTCTCTCTCGTCTCTCTTTCTCTCGCTCTCTCTCTTCTCTCTTTCTCTCCTCTCTCTCCCCCTCTCTCTCTCTCTGTCTCTGTCTCCTGTGTTATGGCGGTATAGTGTTACACAGGGTGACATTCCTAAGGTCACTAATGCTACAAATCATTATCAGACACAGCATCCTTCCTTACCTTCTCCTCAGCCTCCCGGATGACAGCATAGTCTGAGTATTACACTACTCAAATCAAATCACATTTTATTGGTCACATACACGTGTTTAGCAGATGTTACTGCGGGTGTAGTGAAATGCTTGTGCTTCTATCTCCGACAGTGCAGTAATATCTAACAGTTCCACAACATATACCCACAATACATGTAAATCTAAGTAATGAATGGATTAAGAATATATATACATATGTCAGGGCGGCATTGGACTAAGATACAATGGCATAGTATAGAGTACAGTATATACATATGAGATGGGTGATGCAATATTTACAAACAATTAAAGTGACTAAGATACAGTAGAATAGTATAGAGTACAGTTTATACATATGAGATCAGTAATGCAAGATACAGAGACATTATTAAAGTGGCGAGTGTTTTATTTCCTTAAAGTGGCAAGTGATTCCTAATCTATGTCTATAGACAGCAGCCTCTGATGTGCTGGAGATGGCTGTTTAACAGGCAGTGGTATAGTACAGAATACAATACAGTATATACATATGAAATGGGTGATGCAATATGTAAACACAATTTAAAAGTGACTAAGATACTGTAGAATAGTGTGGAGTGCAGTTTATACATATGAGATCAGTAATGCAAGATACAGAGACATTATTAAAGTGGCGAGTGTTTCATTTCCTTAAAGTGGCCAGTGATCTCTAATCTATGTCTATAGACAGCAGCCTCTGATGTGCTGGAGATGGCTGTTTAGCAGTCTGATGGCCTTGAGATAGAAGCTGTTTTTCAGTCTCTCGGTCCCAGTTATGATGCACCTGTACTGACCTCACCTTCAGGATGATAGCGGGGTGAACAGGCAGTGGTTCGGGTGGTTGATGTCCTTGATGATCTTTTTGGCCTCCCTATGGCATCGGGTGGTGTAGGTGTCCTGGAGGGAGGAAGGTTTTCCCCCAGTAATGCGTTGGGCAGACCCCACCACCCTCTGGAGAGCTTTGCGCTTGTGGGCGGTGCAGTTGCCGTACCAGGCGGTGATACAGCCCAACAGGATGCTCTCAATTGTGCATCTGTAAAAGTTTGTGAGGGTTTTAGTTGTTAAGCCAAATTTCTTCAGCCTCCTGAGGTTGAAGAAGAGCTGTTGTGCTGTTGCACCTTCTTCACCACACTGTCTGTGTGGGTGGACCATTTCAGTTTGTCTGTGATGTGTACGCCGAGGAACATGAAGTTTTCCACCTTCTCCACTGCGGTCCCATCAATGTGGATAGGGGGGTGCTCCCTCTGCTGTTTCCTGAAGTCCACGATCATCTCCTTAGTTTTGTTGACGTTGAGTGAGAGGATATTTTCCTGGCACCACACTCCCAGAGCCCTCACCTCCTCCCTGTAGGCTGTCTCGTTGGTAATCAAGCCTACTACTGTTGTGTCGTCTGCAAACTTGATGATTGAGTTGGAGGCGTGCTTGGCCACGCAGTTATGGGTGAACAGGGAATACGGGAGGGGGCTGAGCATGCACCCTTGTGGGGCCCCAGTGTTGAGGATCAGCAAAGAGGAAGTGTTGTTTCCTATCTTCACCACCTGGGGGCGGCCCATCAGGAAGTCCAGGACCGCACAGGGCGGGGTTCAGACCCAGGGCCCCAAGCTTAATGATGAGCTTGGAGGGTACTATGGTGTTGAATCCTAAGCTATAGTCAATGAACAGCATTCTTACATAGGTATGCCTCTTGTCCAGATGGGATAGGGCAGTGTGGTGGCGATTGCATCGTCTGTGGATCTATTAGGGCGGTAAGCAAATTGAAGTGTGTCTAGGGTGGCCGGTAAGGTGGTGGTGATATGATCCTTGACTAGTCTCTCAAAGCACTTCATGATGAGGTGAATGCTACGGGGCAATAAGTTTAGTTAAATTACCATTGCTTTCTTAGGTACAGGGGCAATGGTGCCATCTTGAAACATGTGGGGACAACAGACAGGGATAGGGAGAGATTGACTATATCTGTGAACACACCAGCTAGCTGGTCTGCGCATGCTCTGAGGACACGGCTAGGGATACCATCTGGGCCGGCAACCTTGCAAGGGTTAACACGCTTGAATGTGTTACATCGGCCACGGAGAAGGAGAGCCCACAGTCCTTGATAGCGGGCCGCGTCGATGGCACTTTATTATCCTCAAAGCAGGCGAAGAAGATGTTCAGGCTGTCCGGAAGCAAGACGTCGGTGTCCGCGACGTGGCTGGTTTTCCTTTTATAATCCGTGATTGTCTGTAGACCCTGTCACATACGTCTCGTGTCTGAACCGTTGAACTGGGAATCAACTTTGTCCCTATACCGACGTTTAGCCTGCTTGATTGCTTTGCGGAGGGAATAACTACACTGTTTGTATTCTTCCATATTCCCAGTCCTCTTGCCCTGGTTAAATGCAGTGGTTTGGGCTTTCAGTTTTGCGCGAACGCTCCCATATATCCACAGTTTCTGGTTAGGTTAGGTGTTAATAGTCACAGTGGGTACAACATCTCCTATGCACTTCCTGATAAACTCATTCACCGTATCGGTATATGTGTCGATATTATTTTCTGAAGCTACTCTGAACATATCCCAGTCCACGTGATCAAAGCAATCTTGAAACGTGGATTCCGATTGGTCAGTCCAGCGTTGAATAGTCCTCAGGTGCTTCCAGGTGCTTCCTGTTTGAGTTTCTGCCTATAGGAGGGGAGGAGCAAGATGGAATCGTGGTCAGATTTACCGAATGGAGGGCCCTCCATAACCGTGTGTTTATTACCGTGTGTTTATTATCGTGTGTTTATTACCGTGTGTTCATTACCGTGTGTTCATTACCGTGTGTTCATTACTGTGTGTTCATTACCGTGTGTTCATTACCGTGTGTTCATTACCGTGTGTTTATTACCGTGTGTTCATTACCGTGTGTTCATTACTGTGTGTTCATTACCGTGTGTTCATTACCGTGTGTTCATTACCGTGTGTTCATTACCGTGTGTTCATTACCGTGTCTTCATTACCGTGTGTTTATTACCGTGTGTTCTTTACCGTGTGTTCATTACCGTGTGTTCATTACCGTGTGTTCATTACCGTGTGTTTATTACCGTGTGTTCATTACCGTGTCTTCATTACCGTGTCTTCATTACCGTGTCTTCATTACCGTGTGTTCATTACCGTGTGTTTATTACCGTGTGTTCATTACCGTGTGTTTATTACCGTGTGTTCATTACCGTGTGTTCATTACCGTGTGTTCATTACCGTGTGTTTATTACCGTGTGTTCATTACCGTGTGTTCATTACCGTGTGTTCATTACCGTGTGTTCATTACTGTGTTCATTACCGTGTGTTTATTACCGTGTGTTCATTACCGTGTGTTTATTACCGTGTGTTCATTACCGTGTGTTCATTATCGTGTGTTTATTACCGTGTGTTCATTACCGTGTGTTCATTACCGTGTGTTTATTACCGTGTGTTCATTACCGTGTGTTCATTACCGTGTGTTCATTACCGTGTGTTTATTACCGTGTGTTTATTACCGTGTGTTCATTACCGTGTGTTCATTACCGTGTGTTCATTATCGTGTGTTCATTATCGTGTGTTTATTACCGTGTGTTCATTACCGTGTGTTCATTACCGTGTGTTCATTATCGTGTGTTCATTACCGTGTGTTCATTACCGTGTGTTCATTACCGTGTGTTCATTACCGTGTGTTCATTACCGTGTGTTCATTACTGTGTGTTCATTACCGTGTGTTTATTACTGTGTGTTCATTACCGTGTGTTCATTACTGTGTGTTCATTACCGTGTGTTTGCAAAATATAGTCAATATAAAGTCTAATAGGTTAGTCCATCATCACTTTGATAAGCAGGTCTGGCTTGGAAAATAGCTATTTTAACCTCAAACCTGGTAAAATAAAGGTTTAAAAAAGTGTTTTGGTGTGTGTGTTTTGTTATCATGTTGTTTTGTGTTTCTGACAGATGTTGTGCTCAGGGAAAACAAGATGTTCTGATATTCCTGTACTTTGTGTTTGTTTCCACAGAACAGCTACCCCATCTGGGAAGACTTTATCAGCAAGGCTGGGAAACTACAATCTCAACTCAGGTGAGTCATCATTATTACCACAGGTAGACTCTCAACAAGACCACAGTCAGGACCATCTCATTATTACCACAGGTAGACTCTCAACAAGACCACAGTCAGGACCATCTCATTATTACCACAGGTAGACCCTCAACAAGACCACAGTCAGGACCATCTCATTATTACCACAGGTAGACTCTTAATAGCTGTCATGCTGCAGGATAAGTCCTAGAAAAGAGCTGTCCAATAACTGTCATGCTGCAGGATAAGTCCTAGAAAAGAGCTGTCCAATAACTGTCATGCTGCAGGATAAGTCCTAGAAAAGAGCTGTCCAACAACTGTCCATCATTATTGGTTCCGCCCCAACCTCCAACCTCTACCCACCTGTCTGAGATCTGTGTGGAACTGTAGTGCAGCTGTGGTTGAACTACGGTGTAGTTGCTAATAGTGTAGTGCAGCTGTGGTTGAACTACGGTGTAGTTGCTAATAGTGTAGTGCAGCTGTGGTTGAACTACGGTGTAGTTGCTAATAGTGTAGTGCAGCTGTGGTTGAACTACGGTGTAGTTGCTAATAGTGTAGTGCAGCTGTGGTTGAACTACGGTGTAGTTGCTAATAGTGTAGTGCAGCTGTGGTTGAACTACGGTGTAGTTGCTAATAGTGTAGTGCAGCTGTGGTTGAACTACGGTGTAGTTGCTAATAGTGTAGGGCAGCTGTGGTTGAACTACGGTGTAGTTGCTAATAGTATAGTGCAGCTGTGGTTGAACTACGGTGTAGTTGCTAATAGTGTAGGGCAGCTGTGGTGGATTGCGTCACCTAGGCCTAAACCCCCTGACCCCCATACCAGACACTGAAGTGCAGGTCTCTGTGATCTTTGCTGTGTCTGGGTGGAATTGTAGAGCAGCTGTGGCTGTAACAGGAGGGATGTCCTCCCGAGTGGCGCAGCGGTCTGACACGGAACCAAAACCGGCTGTGCGCATGTGCCATCGTGCATAAATGTATTTTGTCCCCCCACACCAAACGCAATCACGACACGCAGGTTAAAATATCAAAACAAACTCTGAACCAATTATATTAATTTGGAGACAGGTTGAAAAGCATTAAACATTTATGGCAATTTAGCTAGCTAGCTTGCACTTGCTAGCTAATTTGTCCTATTTAACTAGCTTGCTGTTGCTAGCTAATTTCTCCTATTTAACTAGCTTGCTGTTGCTAGCTAATTTGTCCTGGGATATAAACATTGAATTGTTATTTTACCTGAAATGCACAAGGTCCTCTACTCCACCAATTAATCCACACATAAAACGGTCAACCGAATCGTTTCTAGTCATCTCTCCTCCTTCAAGGCTTTTTCTTCTCTTGACTTTATATTGCGATTGGCAACTTTCATAAATTAGGTGCATTACCGCCACAGCCCTCGTTTGTCTTTCAGTCACCCAAGTGGGTATAACCAATGAGGAGATGGCACGTGGGTACCTGCTTCTATAAACCAATGAGGAGATGGGAGAGGCAGGACTTGCAGCGCGATCTGCGTCAGAAATAGAACTGACTTCTATTTTAGCCCTTGGCAACGCAGACGCTCGTTGGCTCGCGCGAGCAGTGTGGGTGCAATAATTGAATAATATAGATTTCTACATTTATTTTGCAGCGCACGCGACGCGAGCGGTGTAGTCAGCCTGTTAGGCACTGCTTCGCTTGAGGCGTCACTACAGACCCGGGTTCGATCCCAGGCTGTGTTGTGACCGGGAGACCCATGAGGCGGCGCACAATTGTCTCAGCGTCGTCCGGGTTAGGGAAGGGTTTGGCCGGCCGGGATTTCCTTGTCCCATTGCGCTCTAGCAACTCCTTGTGGCGGTCCGGGGGCCTGCAAGCTGATTTCAGTCGCCAGCTGGACGGTGTTTCCTCCGACACATTGGTGCGACTGGTTTCCGGGTTTAGGCGAGCAGTGTGTCAAGAAGCAGTGCGGCTTGGCAGGGTCATGTTTCGGAGGACGCACGGCTCTCGATCTTCGCCTCTCCCGAGTCCGTAGGGGAGTTGCAGCGATGGGACAAGACTGGGGTAAAAGGGGTAAAAAGTACACACAAAAAAACAAATGCATAAATAAATAAACAGGATGGATAGATGTCTCTAGATGGAAAATAAGAAACTGTCGGATCTACTTCTGCTCCATTGTCTTCTCTGTCTGTTGGTTTGACACTGGTCTAGCTACTGGTCTAGCTACTGGTCTAGCTACTGGTCTAGCTACTACCTCTACCCACCTCTCTGGTGATCTCTGCTGGGTAGTATCACCCAGTCTACTACCCCTACCCACCTCTCTGGTGATCTCTGCTGGGTAGTATCACCCAGTCTACTACCCCTACCCACCTCTCTGGTGATCTCTGCTGGGTAGAATCACCCAGTCTACTACCTCTACCCACCTCTCTGGTGATCTCTGCTGGGTAGAATCACCCAGTCTACTACCCCTACCCACCTCTCTGGTGATCTCTGCTGGGTAGAATCACCCAGTCTACTACCCCTACCCACCTCTCTGGTGATCTCTGCTGGGTAGAATCACCCAGTCTACTACCTCTACCCACCTCTCTGGTGATCTCTGCTGGGTAGTATCACCCAGTCTACTCCCCCTACCCACCTCTCTGGTGATCTCTGCTGGGTAGAATCACCCAGTCTACTACCCCTACCCACCTCTCTGGTGATCTCTGCTGGGTAGAATCACCCAGTCTACTACCTCTGCCCACCTCTCTGGTGATCTCTGCTGGGTAGAATCACCCAGTCTACTACCCCTACCCACCTCTCTGGTGATCTCTGCTGGGTAGAATCACCCAGTCTACTACCCCTACCCACCTCTCTGGTGATCTCTGCTGGGTAGAATCACCCAGTCTACTACCCCTACCCACCTCTCTGGTGATCTCTGCTGGGTAGAATCACCCAGTCTACTACCTCTACCCACCTCTCTGGTGATCTCTGCTGGGTAGTATCACCCAGTCTACTACCTCTACCCACCTCTCTGGTGATCTCTGCTGGGTAGTATCACCCAGTCTACTACCTCTACCCACCTCTCTGGTGATCTCTGCTGGGTAGAATCACCCAGTCTACTACCCCTACCCACCTCTCTGGTGATCTCTGCTGGGTAGTATCACCCAGTCTACTACCCCTACCCACCTCTCTGGTGATCTCTGCTGGGTAGAATCACCCAGTCTACTACCTCTACCCACCTCTCTGGTGATCTCTGCTGGGTAGAATGGGAGGACAGGCTGAATGGCAGCGAGTCTTACTCTGTAATAATGTTAGGGTAGGGTTAAGTGCTCTGTCATTTAGCTGCCCTCTTCCACACTGCCTTCTAAGAAGTTATCTAATTATAGTTTTTAAATCCATCCGTTGCTTTTTTTTTACAACTTCACCCAACATAATGTTTCAGAAAATATTTGGTTGGTGTGTATTACTGTGTAATCACAATATGGGTACGTCCCAAATTGCATCCTATTGTCACGGTTGTCTTCGTCTTCCGACGATAGTGCGAAATCGTCGTCTGAAAATGTGGACCAATACGCAGCAGGTTCGTGAATGCTCATCTTGATTTTTATTCACTACAAAAATGAACATACAAAAATAACAAAATACGAACAACTAACAGTCTGGCAAAGCATAGTGCTGAACACAGAACAATCACCCACAAAACACAAACACAAACACACCCTCATTTATGAGACTCTCAATCAAAGGCAGATAGAAAACACCTGCCTTCAACTGAGAGTCCCAACACCAATTCACCAGACATAGAAACAGACATACTAGACTCCACATAGAACTACCTAGACATAAACCAAAACCCGGACATACTAAATCAAACACCCTTTACACAAACACACCACCCCGAACCACATAAAACAAATACCCTCTGTCACGCCCTGACCAAACTACAAAACAATTAACCTTATATACTGGCCAGGACGTGACAGTACCCCCCCCTTAAAGGTGCTACCCCAGAAGCACCTTAACACAAAAAAAATTACCCCCAAACAATACCCAAAAGAAAATTCCCCCTTACTAAAGGGAGGGAAGGGAGGGTGGCTGCCGTCAACGACGGCACTGTGCTACACCCCCCCTCCCCAACCCACCTATATTGGAGGCGGCTCCGGCTCAGGCCGTTCCAGGCTGTCTGGGCAGTCTGGCAGCTCGGGACGGTCAGGGCAGTCTGGCAACTCGGGCAGGTCAGGGCAGTCTGGCAACTCGGGCAGGTCTGGGCAGTCTGGCAACTCGGGGCAGTCTGGGCAGTCTGTCAGCTCGGGGCAGTCTGGGCAGTCTGTCAGCTCGGGGCAGTCTGGGCAGTCTGTCAGCTCGGGGCCGTCTGGGCAGTCTGTCAGCTCGGGGCAGTCTGGGCAGTCTGTCAGCTCGGGGCAGTCTGGGCAGTCTGTCAGCTCGGGGCAGTCTGGGCAGTCTGTCAGCTCGGGGCAGTCTGGGCAGTCTGGCCACTCCGGCAGTTCAGGGCAGACTGGCCACTCCGGCAGTTCAGGGCAGTCTGGCCACTCCGGCAGTTCAGGGCAGTCTGGCCACTCCGGCAGTTCAGGGCAGTCTGGCCACTCCGGCAGTTCAGGGCAGTCTGGCCACTCCGGCAGTTCAGGGCAGTCTGGCCACTCCGGCAGTTCAGGGCAGTCTGGCCACTCCGGCAGTTCAGGGCAGTCTGGCCACTCCGGCAGTTCAGGGCAGTCTGGCCACTCCGGCAGTTCAGGGCAGTCTGGCCACTCCGGCAGTTCAGGGCAGTCTGGCCACTCCGGCAGTTCAGGGCAGTCTGGCCACTCCGGCAGTTCAGCGCAGTCTGGCCACTCCGGCAGTTCAGCGCAGTCTGGCCACTCCGGCAGTTCAGCGCAGTCTGGCCACTCCGGCAGTTCAGCGCAGTCTGGCCACTCCGGCAGTTCAGCGCAGTCTGGCCACTCCGGCAGTTCAGCGCAGTCTGACCACTCCGGCAGTTCAGCGCAGTCTGACCACTCCGGCGACTGTTGACTGACGGGCAGCTCCGACGACTGTTGACTGACGGGCAGCTCCGACGACTGTTGACTGACGGGCAGCTCCGACGACTGTTGACTGACGGGCAGCTCCGACGACTGTTGACTGACGGGCAGCTCCGACGACTGTTGACTGACGGGCAGCTCCGACGACTGTTGACTGACGGGCAGCTCCGACGACTGTTGACTGGCGGGCAGCTCCGACGACTGTTGACTGGCGGGCAGCTCCGACGACTGTTGACTGGCGAGGCTGGGTTTACGCACTTGCCGTTTAGTGCGGGGAGCGGGAACAGGACGAGTCGGACTTGGTGGACGCACTTCAGGGGTCCGCACGAGAGACAGGAGCTGGAAACCCAGGGCTATGGAGGCGCACAGCCGGTCTAGATCTTACCTCCTGCACAACCCGCCTTGGCTCGATGGAACTAGTAGCCCTGCACGAGCGGAGTGCTCGTACAGGGCAGACTGGGCTGTGCAGGGGCTTGATGGTAGCCGTGCGTAGAGCGGGAGTTGGGTAGCCTGGTCCTCGGAGGCGTACCGGCGACCAGATGCGCTGCGCAGGCATCCTCCTACCAGGCTGGATGCCCGCTCTAGCACGGCACCTGCGAGGGGCTGGAATAACTCGCACCGGACTGTGCGTGCGTATGGGTGAGATATTGCGCTTCTCAGCGAAACATGGCGCTCCCCACCTCATACGCTCCTCCATATAACCACGGGTAGCTGGCCTCCGGCTCTTCCTAGGCCTAGCCAAACTACCCGTGTGCCCCCCCCCAAAATTTTCTTGGGGGTGCCTCTCGTGCTTCAACGCCAGTCTTGTCCCTCGGAAACGTTCCCGGTCCATACCAGCCTTACTCCTATCCTCTCTCTCGCGTACCACCTGTTTCCAAGGAAGGCGATCTTTCCCTGCTTGGATCTCCTCCCAAGTGTAGGAGCCTTCTCCCTCCAAGATCTCCTCCCAAGTCCATCTCTCTCGTTTGTCCTCTTCGAAAATCCTCCGCTCCTTCCTCTGCTGCTTGGTCCTTTGGTGGTGGGTGATTCTGTCACGGTTGTCTTCGTCTTCCGACGATAGTGCGAAATCGTCGTCTGAAAATGTGGACCAATACGCAGCAGGTTCGTGAATGCTCATCTTGATTTTTATTCACTACAAAAATGAACATACAAAAATAACAAAATACGAACAACTAACAGTCTGGCAAAGCATAGTGCTGAACACAGAACAATCACCCACAAAACACAAACACAAACACACCCTCATTTATGAGACTCTCAATCAAAGGCAGATAGAAAACACCTGCCTTCAACTGAGAGTCCCAACACCAATTCACCAGACATAGAAACAGACATACTAGACTCCACATAGAACTACCTAGACATAAACCAAAACCCGGACATACTAAATCAAACACCCTTTACACAAACACACCACCCCGAACCACATAAAACAAATACCCTCTGTCACGCCCTGACCAAACTACAAAACAATTAACCTTATATACTGGCCAGGACGTGACACCTATTCCCTATATAGTGCACAGTAGTATCCAACAGAGACTAACACAACCAGAGGTTTCCCCTGTAGTGGCTCTCCTCTCCCTTTAAATAAAATGCAATGTGCTTGTGGAGTGTGTGCGTCTGTATGTTTTTGTGTGTGTGGGCGAGTGCATGTGTGTGTGAATGTGTGTGTATATTTTCCCGCCAGAGACTAGTGGTTAGCTCCAACCCGCTACAACACAGTCTGTGGTAATACCATTACAGGTTGATAAGGACAGTGTTGTTCATTCCTGGTCGAACGGATGTTAGTCATTTCATATCAGACGTATAACTTTTCAGTTGATAAAGAATTCTGTTGTTCTGGGACAGACTCTACGTCCCAAATGGCACCATATTCCCTATATAGGGCACTACTTTTGACCAGGGCCCATAAAAGTAGTGCCCTATATACAGTTGATGTCGGAAGTTTACATAAACTTAGCTTGGAGTCATTAAAACTCGTTTTTCAACCACGCCACAAATTTCTTGTTAACAAACGATAGTTTTAGCAAGTCGGTTAGGACATCTACTTTGTGCATGACACAAGTAATTTTTCCAAAAATTGTTTACAGACGGATTATTTCACTTATAATTCACTGTATCACAATTCCAGGAATGAGGGTAATGATGAGGACTGAGAGGAATGAGGGTAATGATGAGGACTGAGAGGAATGAGGGTAATGATGAGGACTGAGAGGAATGAGGGTAATGATGAGGACTGAGAGGAATGAGGGTAGTGATGAGGACTGAGGGGACTGAGGGTAATGATGAGGACTGAGAGGAATGAGGGTAATGATGGGGACTGAGAGGAATGAGGGTAATGATGAGGACTGAGAGGAATGAGGGTAATGATGAGGACTGAGAGGAATGAGGGTAGTGATGAGGACTGAGGGGACTGAGGGTTGTGATGGGTTGCTGCAGTGCATTGTAGGTGGATGACATGTACATATTGATGATGCCCCATTAATTAAGCTTGACTAGGGAGTTGCCTGGGTTGGTCTGTAGTGTAGACTACTCCATGGCCTCTGTGTGGTCTGTAGTGTAGACTATGTTGTCCAACCACACTGATCTAGTGTGAGGCCCTGGTCAAAAGAAGTGGACTAATGTAGGGGATCAGTTGTCATTTGGGACATAGTTGTACTTGAACGTATGTTTAATGACCAAGCAGAGCTGCATCAGTCCTTGGCACGCTAAGATGACACGCTGAAACAATGTTTACAGATCAACGTCACCTACTGTCACTGTTATCATCAGCTAAGCTCTGGACATGCCTTACTGGTCTGACAGACACATGTGTTTCCGTATCTACGTCACCTACAGTCACTCTGACTACTGGCATTGTTCTCAGTGCTCCAGAGGTGTGTTCGTGTGTAGTGTGTTTGGATAGTACACGGTTTCTGGTTTTGTTTGCGTCACATAGCCTGGAGACTGATAGTACTCCCATCTCATGTAGATGTAATCCAAGACCAGTCAACAATCGTTTGTGTGTGTGTGTGTGTGTGTGTGTGTGTGTGTGTGTGTGTGTGTGTGTGTGTGTGTGTGTGTGTGTGTGTGTGTGTGTGTGTGTGTGTGTGTGTGTGTGTGTGTATGTGTATGTGTGTGTGTGTGTGTGTGTCTGGGTGTGTGTGTGTCACAGAGAAACTACTGCTGATATCCAAGACGACTAGTTAACAGCCCTGCCTACATCTTACTAGCCCTAACCCTGAGATCTTAATCACGTGACGTACCTCAGCAGTCAAAGCACAGTGACTCTGATGAGCTACCTAGATTTCAGACGGCTCCTTTCCACACACTGCAGCCAGACAAGACATTCCAAACATTTCAACAGCCGAGCCATTCAGACTTCTAGTTCTACTATGATGAAAAGCTGAAGTCTGTAGGCCCCATCGCTGCCTGTTATCACGGTCATTAATAAGGGCCATTAACAGAGATGTTAAAGTGAGGCCCGTGGCCAGACAGACAGAAAGGAACCACATTCTTATTGTCTTGTTGTGAATGAACATCAGCTAACAGTATAAGCCTAATAACGCTTTAATAACTAGCAACCCCTGTTCATTTCCCTTGAAACAACAGATCTCAGATAGAGATAGCTAACGGCTTTAACCAGGTCCAACCGTATTTACGTCCCAAATGGCACCCTATTCCCTAAAGTGCACTACTTTTGTATCGTACTGCACCATAGGGAATAAGGGTGTTGTTTGGGACGGTGCCCATGGCTAATCATGTGCCCGGTCGGTTGGTCGGTACATGTGTGTTC
>NW_021822705.1:215000-232500 GCF_901001165.1 Salmo trutta
CAATTTTTTTGTTGTTGAATGATCTTATCATTTCATCTATTTCCTCCCAGACTTGGACAGGTGACAGACGACTGCAGATGAGATACAGTCTCCTTGTTGTGGGCTTGCAGTACGTTAATATTAGTCCCATATTGATGTTTGTTCACATTTTACAAGATACTTTATTGACACAGGAATGTGACCTCCTGAACTCATATAAAAATATATTGTTTAATATGAAATGAGTGGTTGAGGGTGTTGAGGTTAGATATAGAGTATGTAGGCCTACGACTGTTATCATCTTACTTGGAGAGGTTTAAACTACGGGAAGTAAGGCTCGATTGAAAAAAGACATTGTAGCCATCAATAGTGGATTGTTGTCAACATTTTTATTTCCCCAAGAACATAAAGTCGAGACAGCTTTCCGACTCAGAGCCTCCTGAACTATTAAGAATGTCAATTAAACAATCCTCGCAAAGAACAACCGTTTGCATTCAAGTATTACTGTGTTTAATCTGCCAAGGTTTATTGTAGTCACCTTTCATGGACAGATAGGTACAGTAACAATCCGGTTTTGCTTGGATCAGTCAGAGGGTTTTACTGAGGACAGGTGTTGTTCTGTTCCGTTGTGTTCTGAAGTGTTCTGTTCTCTTCTGTTCTGTTCTGTTCTCTTCTGTTCTCTTCTGTTGTGTTCTGTTCTGTTGTGTTCTGTTCTCTTCTGTTGTGTTCTGTTCTGTTGTGTTCTGTTCTCTTCTGTTGTGTTCTGTTCTCTTCTGTTCTGTTGTGTTCTCTTCTGTTCTCTTCTGTTCTGTTGTGTTCTCTTCTGTTGTGTTCTGTTCTCTTCTGTTGTGTTCTGATCTATTCTCTTCTGTTCTGTTGTGTTCTGTTCAGGCTTACGTATAAGTACAAGGGGTTGTTTAGTAGTCTGAAAAATACATTCAAGTGTAGTTTACTTTTCTCTTAACTGGCTCCTCTTTAAAGGGAGTGTTTATCTCTCTTTACCACTGCAAGGGTTTGTGTTGTTTCCCAAAGCAATATTCTAGGTTTTACTCCCACCTTTAAGACTCATGATGTTTTCCAAACCCACACTGTTTTCACAGCTTCATAGCATGAGCAAAGATGAGTCACATCCTGTCAACAGAAAGTTGAAACCCTGCCACAAGGTAGAGGAGGTGGACTGTCTAGTTGAAACCCTGTCACATGGTAGAGGAGGTGGACTGTCTAGTTGAAACCCTGTCACATGGTAGAGGAGGTGGACTGTCTAGTTGAAACCCTGTCACATGGTAGAGGAGGTGGACTGTCTAGTAGAAACCCTGTCACATGGTAGAGGAGATGGACTGTCTAGTTGAAACCCTGCCACATGGTAGAGGAGATGGACTGTCTAGTTGAAACCCTGTCACATGGTAGAGGAGATGGACTGTCTAGTTGAAACCCTGCCACATGGTAGAGGAGATGGACTGTCTAGTTGAAACCCTGTCACATGGTAGAGGAGGTGGACTGTCTAGTTGAAACCCTGCCACATGGTAGAGGAGATGGACTGTCTAGTTGAAACCCTGTCACATGGTAGAGGAGGTGGACTGTCTAGTTGAAACCCTGTCACATGGTAGAGGAGGTGGACTGTCTAGTTGAAACCCTGCCACATGGTAGAGGAGATGGACTGTCTAGTTGAAACCCTGTCACATGGTAGAGGAGGTGGACTGTCTAGTTGAAACCCTGTCACATGGTAGAGGAGGTGGACTGTCTAGTTGAAACACTGTCACATGGTAGAGGAGGTGGACTGTCTAGTTGAAACCCTGTCACATGGTAGAGGAGATGGACTGTCTAGTTGAAACCCTGTCACATGGTAGAGGAGGTAGACTGTCTAGTTGAAACCCTGTCACATGGTAGAGGAGGTGGACTGTCTAGTTGAAACCCTGTCACATGGTAGAGGAGGTGGACTGTCTAGTTGAAACCCTGTCACATGGTAGAGGAGATGGACTGTCTAGTTGAAACCCTGTCACATGGTAGAGGATGTGTACTGTCTAGTTGAAACCCTGTCACATGGTAGAGGAGATGGACTGTCTAGTTGAAACCCTGTCACATGGTAGAGGAGGTGGACTGTCTAGTTGAAACCCTGTCACATGGTAGAGGAGGTGGACTGTCTAGTTGAAACCCTGTCACATGGTAGAGGAGGTGGACTGTCTAGTTGAAACCCTGTCACATGATAGAGGAGATGGACTGTCTAGTTGAAACCCTGTCACATGGTAGAGGAGGTGTACTGACCTAGTTGAAACCCTGTCACATGGTAGAGGAGGTGGACTGTCTAGTTGAAACCCTGTCACATGGTAGAGGAGATGGACTGTCTAGTTGAAACCCTGTCACATGGTAGAGCAGGTGGACTGTCTAGTTGAAACCCTGTCACATGGTAGAGGAGATGGACTGTCTAGTTGAAACCCTGTCACATGGTAGAGGAGGTGGACTGTCTAGTTGAAACCCTGCCACATGGTAGAGGAGGTGGACTGTCTAGTTGAAACCCTGTCACATGGTAGAGGAGGTGGACTGTAATGTTAATGACAGCAGGAGTGGAACTCTTCTGTTTGCTTTGGCTGCGTTGCTGCTGTGTGTGAGTCATCAGACACGCGGTGACGTCACAGTGCAGTTAGAGAATGTTAGAATCCTCTGCTATTTGTGTTTCTTCATCTTCATCCTGTCACTCACCACCTTGATATCCAGCCAGGGTTTTCACTCTCTCTTTTGTTCTACAAGTCCATCAGCCTTTTCAACGCTCCCATTTGACCTTAGAAGCGTTCTGGGCTGTTTCCCTTGAATGAGATGGTTTACAATCAATTTGTTAACTGTTCAATTGGATTTTCACAAATGTGATTAAAGGATGACACTTGTTAACACTTACGTTGTGTAAATCCGGGTTGATCCCTCCTCTGGGTAGGGTTCTGAGAGGCTGATCTCTCCTCTGGGTAGGGTTCTGAGAGGCTGATCCCTCCTCTGGGTAGGGTTCTGAGAGGTTAATCCCTCCTCTGGGTAGGGTTCTGAGAGGTTGATCCCTCCTCTGGGTAGGGTTCTGAGAGGTTAATCCCTCCTCTGGGTAGGGTTCTGAGGCTGATCCCTCCTCTGGGTAGGGTTCTGAGGCTGATCCCTCCTCTCGGTAGGGTTCTGAGGCTGATCCCTCCTCTGGGTAGGGTTCTGAGGCTGATCCCTCCTCGGTAGGGTTCTGAGGCTGATCCCTCCTCTGGGTAGGGTTCTGAGGCTGATCCCTCCTCTGGGTAGGGTTCTGAGGCTGATCCCTCCTCTGGGTAGGGTTCTGAGGCTGATCCCTCCTCGGTAGGGTTCTGAGGCTGATCCCTCCTCTGGGTAGGGTTCTGAGGCTGATCCCTCCTCGGTAGGGTTCTGAGGCTGATCCCTCCTCTGGGTAGGGTTCTGAGAGGTTGATCCCTCCTCTCGGTAGGGTTCTGAGAGGTTAATCCCTCCTCTGGGTAGGGTTCTGAGGCTGATCCCTCCTCTGGGTAGGGTTCTGAGGCTGATCCCTCCTCTCGGTAGGGTTCTGAGGCTGATCCCTCCTCTGGGTAGGGTTCTGAGGCTGATCCCTCCTCGGTAGGGTTCTGAGGCTGATCCCTCCTCTGGGTAGGGTTCTGAGGCTGATCCCTCCTCTGGGTAGGGTTCTGAGGCTGATCCCTCCTCGGTAGGGTTCTGAGGCTGATCCCTCCTCTGGGTAGGGTTCTGAGGCTGATCCCTCCTCGGTAGGGTTCTGAGGCTGATCCCTCCTCTGGGTAGGGTTCTGAGAGGTTGATCCCTCCTCTCGGTAGGGTTCTGAGAGGTTAATCCCTCCTCTGGGTAGGGTTCTGAGGCTGATCCCTCCTCTCGGTAGGGTTCTGAGGCTGATCCCTCCTCTGGGTAGGGTTCTGAGAGGTTAATCCCTCCTCTGGGTAGGGTTCTGAGGCTGATCCATTTTTCCATTAATAGATAGAGCTAGCGATTGCTGCTCTCTCAGATCATATTTTCCCTGACTATAGAATGGTTGCCTGTAGGAAGGCTCAATAGACTGCAGGCTGTATAAATGGCTGCTCTGACTTTTTTATGTGTCATGCCATTGTATGTGAATCCAGAGCTTCAGAGCATTGAGGCTACTGTACTGTACTAAACGATAACAGTGAGGCCTTTGTGAGCGTGCCCAGTTCAGTCTATTCACTCCTCCCTTAATGTCAATTGAGGGAGTTCATCTGGCTGTGGTGGCCTGGGCCGGCCCGACTAGCAGGACTGGGATAAAGTCATGGGCTTTGAAGTGGAGAGAGAGAGGCAGAGAAAGAGGGAGACAGAGAGATAGGGGACAGAGAGGGAGACATAGAGAGGGGGTGGGAGAGAAAGAGAGAGAGGGGGGACAGAGCGAGGGGGGGGGGCACTAGGAGGCAGAGTTTGAGGCCCTATTTAGATGGGCCGAGGCAGCGACCCGTTAGAACATACAGCCCTTAATGATGCCATTGGCCCTGGTCCATCCCCTGCCAGCTATCCACCCAGCCAGCCTTCACTAGCACTCTGATCCAGCCAGCTAGCTCTGTAATGTAGTCTGAGGCCAGGGCTCTGGGGAGAGAGGAACGAGGCTGAGGCCAGGCCAGGGCTCTGGGGAGAGAGGAACGAGACTGAGGCCAGGCCAGGGCTCTGGGGAGAGAGGAACGAGGATAAGGCCAGGCCAGGGCTCTGGGGAGAGAGGAACGAGACTGAGACCAGGCCAGGGCTCTGAGGAGAGAGGAACAAGGCTGAGACCAGGCCAGGGCTCTGGGGAGAGAGGAACGAGGCTGAGGCCAGGCCAGGGCTCTGAGGAGAGAGGAACGAGGCTGAGGCCAGGCCAGGGCTCTGGGGAGAGAGGAACGAGGCTGAGGCCAGGCCAGGGCTCTGGGGAGAGAGGAATGAGGCTGAGGCCAGGCCAGGGCTCTGAGGAGAGAGGAACGAGGCTGAGGCCAGGCCAGGGCTCTGAGGAGAGAGGAACGAGGCTGAGGCCAGGCCAGGGCTCTGAGGAGAGAGGAACGAGGCTGAGGCCAGGCCAGGGCTCTGGGGAGAGAGGAACGAGGCCACTGCAGCATCCCACAGCTGCTGCTTACCACACCCTGAAGCCGTGATAGTTTGACAGCCGTGCCACATCCGTCGAGTGTCATAGCCGGTGTAGTAGGATTCCATCTTAGTCCTTTATTGACTTTCTGTCTGATTGATGGCTCGTCAGAGGCCGTAGAGGGATTTCTTAGAAGCGTCCAGATTAATATCCCGCTCCTTGAAAGCGGCAGCTCTAGCCTTTAGCTCAGTACGGATGTTGCCTGTAATCCATTGCTTCTGGTTGGGATATGTACAGACGGTCAAAATGGGGACGACGTCGTCGATGAACTTATTAATGAAGCCGGTGACTGATGTGGTAAACTGCTCAATGTTATCGGATGAGTCCCGGAACATATTCCAGTTTGTGCTAGCGAACCAGTCCTGTAGCTTAGCAGACGCTTCATCTGACCACTTCTGTATTGGTACTTCCTGTTTTGAGTTTTTTCTTGTAAGCAGGAATCAGGAGGTTAGCGTTAGGGTCAGATTTGCCAAATGGAGGGTGAAGGAGAGCGTTGTGTGCGCCTGTGTGGAGTAAAGGGGATCTAGAGTTTTGTCTCCTCAAGTTGAACAGGGGAAATTCTGGTAAAAGTGAGGTAAAACGGATGTAAGTTTTCCTGCATTAAAATCACCTGCCACGAAAAGAGACACAGTCCTCCCTGTCTCGCCTTACTCTCTGGTCTTGACCATGCACAGAAAAAACTGTCTATTGTATGTCCATGTCCTCGTTAAGGCACAACTCTGAGAAACGTAGGATGTTACAGTTTTTCAGGTCTCGTTGATAGGAGAGTCTGGAACGGAGCTCAACGAAACACAAGGCAATGGCGGTCTACATGCTCGCCGACGTAGTTTAGTCATGACGCTGCCTCGCTTGCGCCACCGCTTCCTCTTTCGAGTCCCGGGGATCAGGGCCTGGTCCAGGGTAAGCAGAATGTCCAGAGCAGTTGATTTTATTAGCCTGTAATTTCATAGATTATCTTAATTAGTTCAGTTCAATTCACTTTATTAGCCTGTAATTTCACAGATTATCTTAATTAGTTCAGTTCAATTCACTTTATTAGCCTGTAATTTCACAGATTATCTTAATTAGTTCAGTTCAATTCACTTTATTAGCCTGTAATTTCACAGATTATCATAATTAGTTCAGTTCAATTCACTTTATTAGTCTGTAATTTCATAGATTATCATAATTAGTTCAGTTCAATTCACTTTATTAGTCTGTAATTTCATAGATTATCTTAATTAGTTCAGTTCAATTCACTTTATTAGCCTGTAATTTCATAGATTATCATAATTAGTTCAGTTCAATTCACTTTATTAGTCTGTAATTTCATAGATTATCATAATTAGTTCAGTTCAATTCACTTTATTAGTCTGTAATTTCATAGATTATCATAATTAGTTCAGTTCAATTCACTTTATTAGTCTGTAATTTCATAGATTATCATAATTAGTTCAGTTCAATTCACTTTATTAGCCTGTAATTTCATAGATTATCTTAATTAGTTCAGTTCAATTCACTTTATTAGTCTGTAATTTCATAGATTATCATAATTAGTTCAGTTCAATTCACTTTATTAGCCTGTAATTTCATAGATTATCATAATTAGTTCAGTTCAATTCACTTTATTAGCCTGTAATTTCATAGATTATCATAATTAGTTCAGTTCAATTCACTTTATTAGTCTGTAATTTCATAGATTATCATAATTAGTTCAGTTCAATTCACTTTATTAGCCTGTAATTTCATAGATTATCTTAATTAGTTCAGTTCAATTCACTTTATTAGTCTGTAATTTCATAGATTATCATAATTAGTTCAGTTCAATTCACTTTATTAGCCTGTAATTTCATAGATGATCATAATTAGTTCAGTTCAATTCACTTTATTAGCCTGTAATTTCATAGATTATCATAATTAGTTCAGTTCAATTCACTTTATTAGTCTGTAATTTCATAGATTATCATAATTAGTTCAGTTCAATTCACTTTATTAGCCTGTAATTTCATAGATTATCTTAATTAGTTCAGTTCAATTCACTTTATTAGTCTGTAATTTCATAGATTATCATAATTAGTTCAGTTCAATTCACTTTATTAGCCTGTAATTTCATAGATTATCTTAATTAGTTCAGTTCAGTTCACTTTATTAGTCTGTAATTTCATAGATTATCTTAATTAGTTCAGTTCAATTCACTTTATTAGTCTGTAATTTCATAGATGATCATAATTAGTTCAGTTCAATTCACTTTATTAGCCTGTAATTTCATAGATTATCATAATTAGTTCAGTTCAATTCACTTTATTAGTCTGTAATTTCATAGATTATCATAATTAGTTCAGTTCAATTCACTTTATTAGCCTGTAATTTCATAGATTATCTTAATTAGTTCAGTTCAATTCACTTTATTAGTCTGTAATTTCATAGATTATCATAATTAGTTCAGTTCAATTCACTTTATTAGCCTGTAATTTCATAGATTATCTTAATTAGTTCAGTTCAGTTCACTTTATTAGTCTGTAATTTCATAGATTATCTTAATTAGTTCAGTTCAATTCACTTTATTAGCCTGTAATTTCACAGATTATCTTAATTAGTTCAGTTCAATTCACTTTATTAGCCTGTAATTTCACAGATTATCATAATTAGTTCAGTTCAATTCACTTTATTAGTCTGTAATTTCATAGATTATCATAATTAGTTCAGTTCAATTCACTTTATTAGTCTGTAATTTCATAGATTATCTTAATTAGTTCAGTTCAATTCACTTTATTAGCCTGTAATTTCATAGATTATCATAATTAGTTCAGTTCAATTCACTTTATTAGTCTGTAATTTCATAGATTATCATAATTAGTTCAGTTCAATTCACTTTATTAGTCTGTAATTTCATAGATTATCATAATTAGTTCAGTTCAATTCACTTTATTAGTCTGTAATTTCATAGATTATCATAATTAGTTCAGTTCAATTCACTTTATTAGCCTGTAATTTCATAGATTATCTTAATTAGTTCAGTTCAATTCACTTTATTAGTCTGTAATTTCATAGATTATCATAATTAGTTCAGTTCAATTCACTTTATTAGCCTGTAATTTCATAGATTATCATAATTAGTTCAGTTCAATTCACTTTATTAGCCTGTAATTTCATAGATTATCATAATTAGTTCAGTTCAATTCACTTTATTAGTCTGTAATTTCATAGATTATCATAATTAGTTCAGTTCAATTCACTTTATTAGCCTGTAATTTCATAGATTATCTTAATTAGTTCAGTTCAATTCACTTTATTAGTCTGTAATTTCATAGATTATCATAATTAGTTCAGTTCAATTCACTTTATTAGCCTGTAATTTCATAGATGATCATAATTAGTTCAGTTCAATTCACTTTATTAGCCTGTAATTTCATAGATTATCATAATTAGTTCAGTTCAATTCACTTTATTAGCCTGTAATTTCATAGATTATCATAATTAGTTCAGTTCAATTCACTTTATTAGCCTGTAATTTCATAGATTATCTTAATTAGTTCAGTTCAATTCACTTTATTAGTCTGTAATTTCATAGATTATCATAATTAGTTCAGTTCAATTCACTTTATTAGCCTGTAATTTCATAGATTATCTTAATTAGTTCAGTTCAGTTCACTTTATTAGTCTGTAATTTCATAGATTATCTTAATTAGTTCAGTTCAGTTCACTTTATTAGTCTGTAATTTCATAGATTATCATAATTAGTTCAGTTCAATTCACTTTGTTAGTCTGTAATTTCATAGATTATCATAATTAGTTCAGTTCAATTCACTTTATTAGTCTGTAATTTCATAGATTATCATAATTAGTTCAGTTCAATTCACTTTATTAGCCTGTAATTTCACAGATTATCTTAATTAGTTCAGTTCAATTCACTTTGTTAGTCTGTAATTTCACAGATTATCATAATTAGTTCAGTTCCCTTTATTATCTTTCTAATCCTTAATGTTGTTGTCATGAAATACTCCCCTCCCCAGCCCTCAGGACTAGTAAATACGCAGGTCTACATAATGACATTAGTGAGTTTAAATAGAACCATGTTGTAGTGTGTGTTGCGTTAACAAGTGTCCATGCAGGACCCGAGACAAATATCTGTGTAATTATCACCGTGCCTCTGTCAGCACTCAGTAGCTCTGTATGAGTCTGGACACGTCTGTCTCTCTCAGACCTGCCTGCTGCTGTTACAGATCTGACTGGCTGGCCGACTGGCTGGCTGACTGGCCGACTGGCTGGCTGACTGGCCGACTGGCTGGCCGACTGGCTGGCCGGCCGGCCGGCTGGCTGGCTGACTGGCCGACTGGCTGGCTGACTGGCTGGCCGACTGGCTGGCTGGCCGACTGGCTGGCTGACTGATTGGATGGCTGGCTAGCTAAGTAACTGGCTGGCTGGCCGACTGGCTGGCCGACTGGCTGGCCGACTGGCTGGCCGACTGGCTGGCCGACTGGCTGGCCGACTGGCTGGCCGACTGGCTGGCCGACTGGCTGGCCGACTGGCTGGCCGACTGGCCGGCTGACTGGTTGGATGGCTGGCTAGCTAAGTGACTGGCTGGCTGGCCGACTGGCTGGCCGACTGGCTGGCCGACTGGCTGGCTCACTGGTTGGATGGCTGGCTAGCTGAGTGACTGGCTGGCCGACTGGCTGGCTGGTGGAACCTGCATCTTTCCACCCCGTCTCTGAAAATGATCCAGCAGTATTTGTGAACCTGCTGATGTGGAGGTTATTGTGTTTTATAACATGATTCAGCTGCTGCTCTCTCACCTCATATGTATTTAACCTACTACTCTCTGTTTGCTTTGCATAGCTATTTGCCTTTTCACTTTATCTCTGTAACTCAAATGCATTGCAAGTTAAATTCCAGTCTTCAGTTTACGATCGCAGCTACTGGCCTAGCAGCTACTGGCCTAGCAGCTACTGGCCTAGCAGCTACTGGCCTAGCAGCTACTGGCCTAGCAGCTACTGGCCTAGCAGCTACTGGCCTAGCAGCTACTGGCCTAGCAGCTACTGGCCTAGCAGCTACTGGCCTAGCAGCTACTGGCCTAGCAGCTACTGGCCTAGCAGCTACTGGCCTAGCAGCTACTGGCCTAGCCTAGCAGCTACTGGCCTAGCAGCTACTGGCCTAGCAGCTACTGCCTAGCAGCTACTGGCCTAGCAGCTACTGGCCTAGCAGCTACTGGCCTAGCAGCTACTGGCCTAGCAGCTACTTGCCTAGCAGCTACTGGCCTAGCAGCTACTGGCCTAGCAGCTACTGGCCTAGCCAGCTACTGGCCTAGCAGCTACTGGCCTAGCAGCTACTGGCCTAGCAGCTACTGGCCTAGCAGCTACTGGCCTAGAGCTACTGGCCTAGCAGCTACCTGGCCTAGCAGCTACTGGCCTAGCAGCTACTGGCCTAGCAGCTACTTGCCTAGCAGCTACTGGCCTAGCAGCTACTGGCCTAGCAGCTACTGGCCTAGCAGCTACGGGGCCTAGCAGCTACGGGCCTAGCAGCTACTGGCCCTAGCAGCTACTGGCCTAGCAGCTAACTGGCCTAGCAGCTACTGGCCTAGCAGCTACTGGCCTAGCAGCTACTGCCTAGCAGCTACTGGCCTAGCAGCTACTGGCCTAGCAGCTACTGGCCTAGCAGCTACTGGCCTAGCAGCTACTGGCCTAGCAGCTACTGGCCTAGCTAACATGAAATGTGTTTAGTCCTGTGTTAAAGGCCCAGTGCAGTCAAAAACGTGATTTTTCCTGTGTTTTATATATATTTACACACTATGAGGTTGGAATAATACTGTGCAATAATGAAAATTATGATAATGCCCTTTTAGTGTAAGAGTTATTTGAAAAGGCCGTCTGAGATTTCAGCCTGTTTTGGTGGGATGGAGCTTGGGAGTTTTTAACCAGGTGGTAAATTAGTTAATAGACCAATAAGAAAGAGTGTTCCCCAGAAATAATTGAGATTAAAAAAAACGTCTGCATTGGACCTATAAACCTTCATCTCAACATGAAGACTCATTACATATAAAAGATACAGGTTCAGATCCGCTATGTCAATTAGCCTTTTAATTTAGCAGCTTAATTCAGTTGAGTGGTCAGAGCGTTGGACTAGTAACCAATAGGTTGCAAGATCGAATCCCCGAGCTGACAAGGTAAAATTCTGTCGTTCTGCCCCTGAACAAGGCAGTTAACCCTCTGTTCCTAGGATGTCATTGAAAATAAGAATTTGTTCTTAACTGACTTGCCTGGTTAAATAAAGGTCAAATACAATAAAATAAAAAATTCAGTTGAGATGAGTCTGAGTGACTGATGGAGGAAGAATGATTCAGGGTCCTAGGAGAGAGGAGGAGGACTGTACTGGTCTGAAGTATCAAGTGACATGCTTACTGTAAACAACATTAGACTGCTTGAACTGGGCCTCTGTCTTACCATTGCACTAATCCACTTCAACTGTTAGCATCATAACACAGGAGATGAAATTCAAACTGCAAGCCAAAAATAAAACACCAGCGATTGACTGTGTGTTATCTACTGAAATGGGTTTTGTTTGACAAACCTGTTGCCTTTTCACCCAAAAAATACAGTATATTTTATTGGAGTTTCAGAGGGAGAAAGATGTGAAGTTTGAAGAGAAGTTTATGAATGCCAATAAGCGTTTATCGTGACCTTCAGTTTCAGTTCGGACGAACATCAGCCACTGTTGTGTAACTTCGGTATTCATGTTTTGGCTCAGATAAACAGTTTGTACAAACATTCAAGTCTGACCAGAGATCAGATAGGGGTGTTGTAACTGTTGCCAAAATAATGAAATGAACATATATTGTTTAGAATGTGAGAGTAGGGTGATTCCCCTAGTGGGTCTGGGACCCCCCCCAGCAACAATGACCAACACCCTAGCCCCTGTCCCAATAAGGGATATCAATAGGTTATGTACTTACTGGGCCGGTATAGTGAGGCAGGAAACAGTCTTTCACACCACTTCCATACCGAAGAGACTTTTTCATAGCAGGTTGGGAGAATTCATGCAGCAGGTTAGGAGCATTAACACAGCAGGTTAGGAGCAGTAACACAGCAGGTTAGGAGCATTAACACAGCAGGTTAGGAGCATTAACACAGCAGGTTAGGAGCATTAACACTGCAGGTTAGGAGCATTAACACAGCAGGTTAGGAGCATTGACATAGCAGGTTAGGAGCATTGACATAGCAGGTTAGGAGCATTAACACATCAGGTTAGGAGCATTAACATAGCAGGTTAGGAGCATTAACACAGCAGGTTAGGAGCATTAACATAGCAGGTTAGGAGCATTAACACAGCAGGTTAGGACATTAACATAGCAGGTTAGGAGCATTAACACATCAGGTTAGGAGCATTAACACAGCAGGTTAGGGGCATTAACACAGCAGATTAGGCGCATTAACACATCAAGTTAGGAGCATTAACACAGCAGGTTAGGAGCATTAACACAGCAGGTTAGGAGCATTAACATAACAGGTTAGGAGCATTAACACAGCAGGTTAGGAGCATTAACACAGCAGGTTAGGAGCATTAACATAGCAGGTTAGGAGCAGGTTAGGAGCATTAACACAGCAGGTTAGGAGCAGGTTAGGAGCATTAACACAGCAGGTTAGGAGCATTAACACAGCAGGTTAGGAGCATTAACACAGCAGGTTAGGAGCATTAACATAGCAGGTTAGCAGCATTAACACAGCAGGTTAGGAGCATTAACACAGCAGGTTAGGAGCATTAACATAGCAGGTTAGGAGCAGGTTAGGAGCATTAACACAGCAGGTTAGGTGCAGGTTAGGAGCATTAACATAGCAGGTTAGGAGCATTAACACAGCAGGTTAGGAGCATTAACATAGTAGGTTAGGAGCATTAACACAGCAAGTTAGGAGCATTAACACAGCAGGTTAGGAGCATTAACACAGCAGGTTAGGAGCATTAACATAGTAGGTTAGGAGCATTAACACAGCAGGTTAGGAGCATTAACACAGCAGGTTAGGAGCATTGACATAGCAGGTTAGGAGCATTGACATAGCAGGTTAGGAGCATTAACACATCAGGTTAGGAGCATTAACATAGCAGGTTAGGAGCATTAACACAGCAGGTTAGGAGCATTAACATAGCAGGTTAGGAGCATTAACACAGCAGGTTAGGACATTAACATAGCAGGTTAGGAGCATTAACACATCAGGTTAGGAGCATTAACACAGCAGGTTAGGGGCATTAACACAGCAGATTAGGCGCATTAACACATCAAGTTAGGAGCATTAACACAGCAGGTTAGGAGCATTAACACAGCAGGTTAGGAGCATTAACATAACAGGTTAGGAGCATTAACACAGCAGGTTAGGACATTAACATAGCAGGTTAGGAGCATTAACACATCAGGTTAGGAGCATTAACATAGCAGGTTAGGAGCAGGTTAGGAGCATTAACACAGCTGGTTAGGAGCATTAACACAGCAGGTTAGGAGCATTAACACAGCAGGTTAGGAGCATTAACACAGCAGGTTAGCGGCATTAACACAGCAGGTTAGGAGCATTAACATAACAGGTTAGGAGCATTAACACAGCAGGTTAGGACATTAACATAGCAGGTTAGGAGCATTAACACATCAGGTTAGGAGCATTAACACAGCAGGTTAGGAGCATTAACACAGCAGGTTAGGAGCATTAACATAGCAGGTTAGGAGCATTAACACAGCAGGTTAGGAGCATTAACACAGCAGGTTAGGAGCATTAACATAGCAGGTTAGGAGCAGGTTAGGAGCATTAACACAGCAGGTTAGGTGCAGGTTAGGAGCATTAACATAGCAGGTTAGGAGCATTAACACAGCAGGTTAGGAGCATTAACATAGTAGGTTAGGAGCATTAACACAGCAAGTTAGGAGCATTAACACAGCAGGTTAGGAGCATTAACACAGCAGGTTAGGAGCATTAACATAGTAGGTTAGTAGCATTAACACAGCAGGTTAGGAGCATTAACACAGCAGGTTAGGAGCATTGACATAGCAGGTTAGGAGCATTGACATAGCAGGTTAGGAGCATTAACACATCAGGTTAGGAGCATTAACATAGCAGGTTAGGAGCATTAACACAGCAGGTTAGGAGCATTAACATAGCAGGTTAGGAGCATTAACACAGCAGGTTAGGACATTAACATAGCAGGTTAGGAGCATTAACACATCAGGTTAGGAGCATTAACACAGCAGGTTAGGGGCATTAACACAGCAGATTAGGCGCATTAACACATCAAGTTAGGAGCATTAACACAGCAGGTTAGGAGCATTAACACAGCAGGTTAGGAGCATTAACATAACAGGTTAGGAGCATTAACACAGCAGGTTAGGAGCATTAACATAACAGGTTAGGAGCATTAACACAGCAGGTTAGGACATTAACATAGCAGGTTAGGAGCATTAACACATCAGGTTAGGAGCATTAACATAGCAGGTTAGGAGCAGGTTAGGAGCATTAACACAGCAGGTTAGGAGCATTAACACAGCAGGTTAGGAGCATTAACACAGCAGGTTAGGAGCATTAACACAGCAGGTTAGCGGCATTAACACAGCAGGTTAGCGGCATTAACACAGCAGGTTAGGAGCATTAACACAGCAGGTTAGGAGCATTAACACAGCAGGTTTGGAGCATTAACACATCAGGTTAGGAGCATTAACATAACAGGTTAGGAGCATTAACACAGCAGGTTAGGACATTAACATAGCAGGTTAGGAGCATTAACACATCAGGTTAGGAGCATTAACATAGCAGGTTAGGAGCAGGTTAGGAGCATTAACACAGCAGGTTAGGAGCATTAACACAGCAGGTTAGGAGCATTAACACAGCAGGTTAGGAGCATTAACACAGCAGGTTAGGAGCATTAACATAGCAGGTTAGGAGCATTAACACAGCAGGTTAGGAGCATTAACATAGCAGGTTAGGAGCATTAACATAGCAGGTTAGGAGCATTAACACAGCAGGTTAGGAGCATTAACACAGCAGGTTAGGAGCATTAACATAGCAGGTTAGGAGCATTAACACAGCAGGTTAGGAGCATTAACATAGCAGGTTAGGAGCATTAACACAGCAGGTTAGGAGCATTAACATGGTAGGTTAAAAGGAACATTCTCTAAAGTTGTAGGAACGTTTGTTGTTAGCTGGGGGGGGGGGGGGGTTCATGTCCCTATGGAAAAGCAGTATCATTCTCACTCAGTCCCAGTCCACCTGGTAAGGGAAGACTGCAAGGCACAAGGCTCAATCAGTCTTCTGTATGTACATGAGATTCATCATTACAGAGACTGTGTCTGTTTTTAGCCATGTCAGCCAGTCCGAGCCGTGGTTGCTGAGTGACTGTGAAACAGGCCGTTGGTTCATGTGTATGACTACATTGTCCAGCTAGTTGTCTAGGCTGAACAGGAGCGTGCACTGTTGGAAGGCCCGAACGCTCCGGCTAGCTCCGTCAACTCTCCAATGCTTGTGGTTTTCCTGGTCTATTTTCATCAGGCCAGTCAGTCCGTCATGGAGAAAGGACGTCTGCTGGAAGGTTGGAGGACTCGGTGCTGGTGACAGATCCATCTTTGTCCTACAGTTCTAGAAAGCATAGCTCAGAAAACAACCAGCAATACAAGTCTTTTTTTCAGAGAAGGGAAACAAAGAACATTGTTAAATGTTTTCCCTTGATAAAATGCTAGAAAAATGAATCAATGGTTTTTAATGAAGAGCAAACTTTACTGTTGTTTTTAATATCTCTCCTTTTATAAATCAGTTTATAAATGTTTCTATGTCGCTTTCCACTGTAATCAAGCTGATAGAGAATGGCCTCCACCCTAGAAACAGTAGCTAGCCTTCAATCTTCTCTTGTCAAACAACTGGCTAACGCTGATCACACAGTTCTTCTGGTAGCTTCCTAGTTTATCCTTATCTGTCCTCGACTAGCACCACAGACAGGAAGCCAGCCTCCAGTGGACCTCGACTGGCACCACAGACAGGAAGCCAGCCTCATAGCTGACCTCGACTGGCACCACAGACAGGAAGCCAGTCTCACAGCTGAAGGCAAAACAGTCTCCAAGTCTCTGGGATATGGGATCCGTTTTGACCTGCGCGTGGCAGCAGTACACTCAGAAGCGTCTAGTCTGCCGGAAAGCCACAAGAAGAACAAGGCAATTGTTTCACGAACTTTGTTTCTTTGTTCTTTCTTTATGCCGTAGTCAGGAACCTCCCCTTACTTCTAAAAGTGTTCTCAAAGAACGTGTAATAGGTTCTGTTAGATCAACCAGGGTTCCCAAGAGTTCATGGTACACATGGACCGTAGACCAATTCTGAAATCGTAATGAGGCGACCAATGGCCCGTTAGTGAACCTTGAAGCCTGAAGAACTTATTTCATCGCAGGCCTTTTTTTTTTTTAAACAACTGACTAGTTGGTGTGAAAGAAGGTAATCACCTTGTTTTCATTTAGCAGGCGAGACGGCTGTACCTTTCTCCCTGACCTCTCCACCACAGTCACCGGGTGTGTTACAAATGGCCCCCTATTTCTATGGCACCTTATTCCCTATACAGTGGACTACTTTTAACCAGAGCCCTACGGACCCTGGTCAAAGGTAGTGCACTATAAAGGGACTAAAGTGTCATTTGGGATGCAGTCACAGTGTGTTCTCCATGCATCTGTTTGTAGTTATTGGAAAGCGTTTCCCCGCCTCGAGGGCTGACTACTCTGAAAGAGACGTTTATTGAGTCTAACATGACGGTAACATCTAATTTAGCAGCATCATTACTGGCTGCACTGTGTACTGCCAATACGTCCACTGTTGTTGTTAAGCTTGTTTTGGTTTGGTATTGGAACCAAGTGCATCTCAGTTCTTTAGGAACAGCCCTTAGGCTAGTAACATCTGAGGTGAGCTTTTCTCCTTCCCAAATCTACAACTAGGACAACTCCTATCTAAGGACAGAGACAAGATGATCTACTCTCTGTCTTGACAAGATGATCTACTCTCTGTCTTGACAAGATGGTCTACTCTATGTCTCGCTAAGATGATCTACTCTCTGTCTCGCTAAGATGATCTACTCTCTGTCTTGCTAAGATGATCTACTCTCTGTCTTGACAAGATGATCTACTCTCTGTCTTGACAAGATGATCTACTCTCTGTCTTGACAAGATGATCTACTCTCTGTCTTGACAAGATGATCTACTCTATGTCTTGACAAGATGATCTACTCTCTGTCTTGACAAGATGATCTACTCTCTGTCTTGACAATAATTTTAATTTTGTATTTTTTTATTTTACCTTTATTTAACCAGGTAGGCTAGTTGAGAACAAGTTCTCATTTACAACTGCGACCTGGCCAAGATAAAGCAAAGCAGTGCGACAGAAACAACAACACAGTGTTACATGGAATAAACAAGCGTAGTCAATAACACAATAGAAAAAAGAAAGA
>NW_021822705.1:237500-245000 GCF_901001165.1 Salmo trutta
GAGAGAGGAGAGCGAGACACAGACAGAGGAGAGAGGGAGAGGAGGGGAGTGTCAGGTCTTTAGAGGTGGTTGCTTGGAAACCCATTCTCCCCCCTGCAGTCACAAGGAGGCCTCATCTCTCTGCCTGTCTGTCTGGGGCCTTTAGGGTGTTACCATTCAATATTAACTTTAGTGATCCTGCATTTCCAGTTTAGCAGGAAACTTTCTTGCACGTTTTATTGAGAAGTTCGAGCTTGTTTCAGCCTGTCAGTCAGACTTAGTGTGGTCTTCTGTGGTCTCACTGACTCTAGTCTCCATAAGCTGTCATGAATGGTTAGATGTGAGGAGGTCATGGCTCCTCTGACATAATCAGTTGTTGTGACTGAGGAAGCTTTAACATCCTGTCATTACCACAAACCTGACTCCAGTCTGGCTCTAACAGTAACGGACCAGGTGACAGGCCTGTCAACACTGGTACATCACTGTCTCTAACAGTAACAGACCAGGTGACAGGCCTGTCAACACTGGTACATCACTGTCTCTAACAGTAACAGACCAGGTGACAGGCCTGTCAACACTGGTACATCACTGTCTCTAACAGTAACAGACCAGGTGACAGGCCTGTCAACACTGGTACATCACTGTCTCTAACAGTAACGGACCAGGTGACAGGCCTGTCAACACTGGTACATCACTGTCTCTAACAGTAACGGACCAGGTGACAGGCCTGTCAACACTGGTACATCACTGTCTGTAATGATGGTAGTAAAGTGTGATAACAGCTTCTGAACCTGTTCCCAGGACGACGCAGAGGGGGAAATGAGCACATTTAGGACACACACACACACACACACACACACACACACACACACACACACACAAAAGCTGGTTGTGCAGTGTGTTGTTGTGCAGAACAGAGAGGTTTGTTTGTGGGAAGGCCTGTCAAGATAATGTCAGAGAGGACTGAGGACTGACAAGTGGAGACGTGTTTGGTTGCGTGGGATGGGAGCTGGACTTGCTGTTGGCCAAGACAAATCAGACACTTCTCCTGGAAATGTGTTTGCATGGACCCAAAATGGCACCCTATTCCCTATATAGTGCACTAACTTTGACCAAAAGTAGTGCACTATAAAGGGAATAGGGTGTCATTTGGGACTGGGACTGATAAAGGGATTGATTTTACAACACAGATTTCGCCCCCCTTCTCTTCCAGTGTTTTTATTGGCCAGAGATGCTTTCTACTTCCACCCCCCCACATTGTCAACAATGTTTTCTACTAAACAGACGGGTTGTCCCCAAATGTCTGTTAAACTGTAAACGAACCTGTCCTGACACAGTATTAGGCAATAGACGGCTCTATGTTACTCCTGCTGTAATCCAGGTATTGTGTATTTGGGACAATCCACTTGGAGCTGGAGCTGGGCCATATGGACAGATATATTTGGCGGTATTTTGATGTTTTTTGAATAATTAAAAGTTACAGATATGCTTTATGAGTAGTGCCTGTCCCCAGGGTGGTACCAGAAACATTCTGAGTGGTTTTAATTGGTCATTCTCTCTTCTGATTTGTTTTCTACTATTCAATCAAACTTCAACCCCAAAATAATTTTCAGCATTTTCATACATTTCTGAATTTCCTTCACTCTTTTGTTATCATTTCCACACTGCCACCACATTTTGTTTTGTCTTTATATGCCTCTATTTTGTGAAAAAAAGTAATTTTCCTTTTTATCAGAATAATTATTCTCCTCTGTAACCAGACATTTTCAATAGATTCAATGGCAGTTCTTACTTTCTCCACAAGGGGGCACTGTGCTGATTTTCTACGGTGCTTTACATTTACATTTACGTCATTTAGCAGACGCTCTTATCCAGAGCGACTTACAGTAGTGAATGCATACATTTCATACAATTTCATACATTTTTTTTTCTGTGCTGGCCCCCCGTGGGAATCAAACCCACAACCCTGGTGTTGCAAACACCATGCTCTACCAACTGAGCTACAGGGTACCGGCACAGCTTCACAGGCAAGATTCATGGCAAAAAAGTACACTTGCAAGCGCTGCCCCACAGGCACTATTCACGGCAAAACAAATCTTCGCACCCGACGCTCTTGCTAGCAAATTAGTCGTTTCTAACTGTTATCATTTTCTTACTACAGTTCAGTCATTTAGCAGATGCTCTTATCCAGAGCCACTTACAGGAACAATTAGGGTTAAGTGCCTTGCTCAAGGGCACATCGACAGATTTTTCACCTAGTTCAGGGATTTGAACCAGTGACCTTTCGGTAACTGACCCAACACTCTTAACCACTAGGCTACCTCCAGCCCAGACTGGTAGTCAGAACGGACGATTGCCATCATTTTTCCAGTTTAATCACTGCATTATTGCATTTATATTACATTGAACAATCCAAACATTGAAATACCGTCATGTAAGATAAAGTAAAAAACTGAAAACAGTCCAGGTATCAATACCGGTATATATGGCAAAATATAGTTTACCGGACATTCTCCTACTTGGAGCAATGTTTTTTTATTTTCATTTGGTGTCTTTTTAGATAAGAACAAGCATTGGGTTAGTATCAGACATTCTCCGAATAGAACATTTTACAGCAGAGTCTCCTGTCTGCACTGACTGAGAATAGATCATTGATCAAGAGCTGTCTGAAAGGCAAGGTAGATTAGATTACTGGAACATCAGGCTTTCTCTGGATCAACAAGGGGCTTAGGTGGTTGGCGTGGCAATGGGCACGGTCGGTGGGGCTAATTTGTAGAGAACATTTTAGAGGCCCCCATCCTGGCAGTGTAGAGAACATTTTAGAGGCCCCATCCTGGCAGTGTAGAGAACATTTTAGAGGCCCCCATCCTGGCTTGTGTAGAGAACATTTTAGAAGCCCCATCCTGGAGGTGTAGAGAACATTTTAGAAGCCCCATCCTGGCAGTGTAGAGAACATTTTAGAGACCCATCCTGGCAGTGTATAGAACATTTTAGAGACCCCATCCTGGCAGTGTATAGAACATTTTAGAGGCCCCATCCTGGCGGTGTAGAGAAAATTTAGAAGCCCCATCCTGGCAATGTATAGAACATTTTAGAGGCCCCATCCTGGCGGTGTAGAGAACATTTTAAAAGCCCCATCCTGGCAGTGTATAGAACATTTTAGAGGCCCCCACCCTGGCGGTGTAGAGAAAATTTTAGAGTCCCCATCCTGGCGGTGTAGAGAACATTTTAAAGGCCCCCATCCTGGCAGTGCAGAGAACATTTTAGAGGCCCCCCATCCTGGCGGTGTAGAGGACATTCTACACGTTTCTCCATGGAGCTGAGAGAAGATGTTGTCGTTTTAAAGCTAGTTTCCTGCATTTTTATACATTTGCTCAAACATAATATCAGAATTCATTGTTTTTTTGAATTCTCCCCTGACTGTCTAGCTTTTTATTTTGGTGATTGTTAGTTCTCAAAGATTATTATTATTTTTATATATAGCTCCAATTATCTTTTCTACATACTTTATATCTGGTTTTAGTTGTTTTTAAGTTTACACTGAAAAGGTTTTTCCATCCTGAACATGTATTTCCCCCAAAAAAACGCTTAGGCGGCCCACCAAGGATTTCAATGGCAGGAAAATCCCTGAACATAAAGCCATTCCAATATGTGACCAGCATCATAATTCCATTTCCTGTGTAGTTTTATCTTCCTCTAACCAGAAGTGCGAAAGTAAAGGGTTTAATGCCCCATGGTGTGTGTTGTGGTGTGTGTGTGTGTGGTGTGTGTGTGTGGTGTGTGTGTGGTGTGTGTGTGTGTGTGTGTTAGAGCGAAGGTAAGGTTTACTGCCCCATGGGTGTGTGTGTGTGTGCGTGTGTGTTGTGTGTGTGTTAGAGCAAGGTAAGGATTAATGCCCCACGGTGGTGTGTGTGTGTGCCGTGTTGTGTGTGTGCGTTAGAGCGAAGGTAAGGTTTAATGCCCCATGGTGTGTGGTGTGTGTGTGTGGTGTGTGTGTGTGTTAGAGCGAAGGTAAGGTTTAATGCCCCATGGTGTGTGTGTGTGTGTGTGTGTGTTAGAGCGAAGGTAAGGTTAATGCCACAAGCTTGGCTGCACTTTTAAACACCGACAGACCAATTGATTTCCTGGGTTTAGGGTTATCTGTAGTGATCTAATCTGTTGACGTCCCTCATGCCTTGAGGACCAGACGGTGTACCGGCAACGCTTGTTTATCTGGTTCCGGGTAGACCTACTCCACAAACATTATCTGAACCCGGGCTTCCTGATCCAACTAACACAGAGAAGGATGAGGCCTGTTATCTGGGCCGGTTGGCCACCTTGGGGACAGGGCTCCTGATCCAACTAACACAGACAGATGAGGCCTGTTATCTGGGCCGGTTTACCACCTTGGGACCAGGGCTCCTGATCCACTAACACAGACAGATGAGGCCTGTTATCTAGGCTGGTTGGCCACCTTGGGGACAGGGCTCCTGATCCACTAACACAGACAGATGAGGCCTGTTATCTGGGCCGGTTTACCACCTTGGGACCAGGGCTCCTGATCCACTAACACAGGACAGATGAGGCCTGTTATCTGGGCTGGTTTACCACCTTGGGACCAGGGCTCCTGATCCACTAACACAGACAGATGAGGCCTGTTATCTGGGCTGGTTTACCACCTTGGGCCCAGGGCTCCTGATCACTAACACAGAATGGCCATCCTTCATTTGGATGTGTCTGTATCAGTGTTCCCCTTTCTCTCCTGTAGCAGCTTCTGTTGTATTGTATTATACCAATAGTCTGGATGGTAACAGCTTCTGTTGTATTGTATTATACCACTAGGTCTGGATGGTAACAGCTTCTGTGTATTGTATTATACCAATAGGTCTCGGATGGTAACAGCTTCTGTTGTATTGTATTATACAATAGGTCTGGATGGTATTGGGATACAGTCCAGTCATGCATTCATAAAAAGATCATTTGAAAAGTATTACTGTCACTTGCAAATTGCCTTGGTGAACTGCATGATGGTCACAGCCGTTGTTTGTGTGATCTGTATTACAGCTCTATCTCTACAGACACTACTGATGATACGCTGATGACCGTGTCCCTGATCAGACTGGTGGGGTGTACAGCCTCTATCTACTGATGACCGTGTCCCTGATCAGACTGGTGGGTGTACAGCCTCTATCTACTGTGACCGTTGTCCCTGATCAGACTGGTGGGGTGTACAGCCTCTATCTAATGATGACCGTGTCCACTGATCAGACTGGTGGGTTGTACAGTCTCTATTACTGCTGACCGTGTCCCTGATCAGACTGGTGGGGTGTACAGCCTCTATCTACTGATGACAGTGTCCCTGATCAGACTGGTGGGGTGTACAGCCTCTATCTACTGATGACAGTGTCCCTGATCAGACTGGCTGGGTTGTACAGCCTCTATCTACTGATGACCGTGTCCCTGATCAGACTGGTGGGGTGTACAGCCTCTATCTACTGATGACCGTGTCCCTGATCAGACTGGTGGGGTGTACAGCCTCTATCTACTGATGACCGTGTCCCTGATCAGACTGGTGGGGTGTACAGCCTCTATCTACTGATGACCGTGTCCCTGATCAGACTGGTGGGGTGTACAGCCTCTATCTACTGATGACCGTGTCCCTGATCAGACGGGCGGGGTGGACACCCTATCTACTGATGACCGTGTCCCTGATCAGACTGGTGTGGTGTACAGCCTCTATCTACTGATGACCGTGTCCCTGATCAGACTGGTGGGGTGTACAGCCTCTATCTACTGATGACCGTGTCCCTGATCAGACTGGCTGGGTGTACAGCCTCTATCTACTGATGTCCGTGTCCCTGATCAGACTGGTGGGGTGTACAGCCTCTATCTACTGATGACCGTGTCCCTGATCAGACTGGTGGGGTGTACAACCTCTATCTACTGATGACCGTGTCCCTGATCAGACTGGTGGGGTGTACAGCCTCTATCTACTGATGACCGTGTCCCTGATCAGACTGGTGGGGTGTACAGCCTCTATCTACTGATGACCGTGTCCCTGATCAGACTGGTGGGGTGTACAGCCTCTATCTACTGATGACCGTGTCCCTGATCAGACTGGTGGGGTGTACAGCCTCTATCTACTGATGACCGTGTCCCTGATCAGACTGGTGGGGTGTACAGCCTCTATCTACTGATGACCGTGTCCCTGATCAGACTGGTGTGGTGTACAGCCTCTATCTACTGATGACCGTGTCCCTGATCAGACTGGTGGGGTGTACAGCCTCTATCTACTGATGACCGTGTCCCTGATCAGACTGGCTGGGGTGTACAGCCTCTATCTACTGATGACCGTGTCCCTGATCAGACTGGTGGGGTGTACAGCCTCTATCTACTGATGACCGTGTCCCTGATCAGACTGGTGGGGTGTACAACCTCTATCTACTGATGACCGTGTCCCTGATCAGACTGGTGGGGTGTACAGCCTCTATCTACTGATGACCGTGTCCCTGATCAGACTGGTGGGGTGTACAGCCTCTATCTACTGATGACCGTGTCCCTGATCAGACTGGTGTGGTGTACAGCCTCTATCTACTGATGACCGTGTCCCTGATCAGACTGGTGGGGTGTACACACTGGGGTCAGGCCAAAAGCCTTCCTAATAATCCTCTCTGTCTCTCAATGTATGTCAAACAGTTGTGGTAAGATTAGAGAAGTGGGCCACTTGAGCCAGGAAAGAATCAGTCATCAGCCGAGTCGAGGGACAGATAGGGATGATGGTCTAGTGGAGGGAGGGAGGGAGGGAGGTGAAGAGGCCAAGCTGGCCCTAACTACAGGCAGGGTGAACTTATACAATACTGCAGCTCACTTTGTGAAAGGGTCTTTGGTGTCTCACTGTGTGAAAACATTGGGGTTCTTTGCTCTAGTTGTGAAGACTAAAGACATTACTAGTATGTCACCAAGTCTCTCTCTCTCTGTCCACTCTCTCCTCTTTCTCTCTCTTTTTTTTCTCTCTCTCTCTCTCTCTCTTTCTCTCTCTCCTCTCTCTCTGTCCCCCTCTCTCCTCTTTCTCTCTCTTTTTTTCTCTCCTCTCTCTCTCTCTTTCTCTCCTCTCTCTCTCCCCCTCTCTCCTCTTTCTCTCTCTCTCTCTCTCTCTCCCTCTCTCTCTCTCTCTCTCCTCTTTCTCTCTCTCTCTCTCTCTCTCTCTCTCTCCTCTTTCTCTCTCTCTTCCCCCCCTTTCTTTTCCTGTTGTCTGCCAAATCATTCATATCTCCAAGTATTTATCTAACTCCAGGCAGGCAGGAGGCAGGCAGGAGGCAGGCAGGAGGCAGGCAGGAGGCAGGCAGGAGGCAGGCAGGAGGCAGGCAGGAGGCAGACAGGAGGCAGGCAGTAGTAGTTGTTATCTCAGGTGATATCTGCTCATGCATCAGTCAGGACTGTACTTGGTTCTGGTTCCACTACCCTGACATGTATGGAATGTGGAGATAAGCATGGTTAAATGCTGATGTATTTCTTTGGAGGTAGTTGGACTTCCAGATTTTA
>NW_021822705.1:250000-260000 GCF_901001165.1 Salmo trutta
CTTTGCTGTGTGTGTCTGTGTGTTTATGACCAATAAAACATGACAGCCAGATCTAATGCTGTTTACAGTGGAGATCTCCTTCACTGATATCTGGGTCACTGCAATCTAAGGATTATAGCATGTGAGTCAGGCACTACTGAAATTCTATGTCTTTTAATTCTATTTTTGTGTAGAAGATACACATTAGGCTATACAGCAAATATCAGCTGGCTAGATAGGACACGCTAGAGAGAAGTGGTGGCCAGGCAGAAAGACTACTGAGTGACTGCAGGTTAGATAGGACACGCTAGGAGAAGTGGTGGCCAGGCAGAAAGACTACTGAGTGACTGCAGGCTAGATAGGACACGCTAGGAGAAGTGGTGGCCGCAGAAAGACTACTGAGTGACTGCAGGTTAGATAGGACACGCTAGGAGAAGTGGTGGCCAGGCAGAAAGACTACTGAGTGACTGCAGGCTAGATAGGACACGCTAGGAGAAGTGGTGGCCAGGCAGAAAGACTACTGAGTGACTGCAGGCTAGATAGGACACGCTAGGAGAAGTGGTGGCCAGGCAGAAAGACTACTGAGTGACTGCAGGCTAGGTAGGAGACGCTAGGAGAAGTGGTGGCCAGGCAGAAAGACTACTGAGTGACTGCAGGCTAGATAGGACACGCTAGGAGAAGTGGTGGCCAGGCAGAAAGACTACTGAGTGACAGAGATTCAGTGGTTAACTGGGGACATTTAACACTGAGGTGACATTATAGTGACACCAGTCTGTCTTTCTCCTTCCCACCCCTCCTCTCCTCTGAGCGCCCTGGCATGTGACACTCTCCTGGCAACTCTAGTGTAAAGGACACAATTACGGAGGAGGTGTGTGTGTGCGCATGTGTGTGTGTGCTCAAAGGAGTGTGTATGTCTCTCAGCGTGTCTCAGTGTGACAACTTTACAGAAGACTAGAACCATACCGTCAACCATTGAGATAATGTTATTGATTAACTATTCCAGTTTCCCATGAAGAGAGGTCAAACAGCTGGCCCTGTAGGATGCCTGTATTCAACACTAGAGATATCTGGCCCTGTAGGATGCCTGTATTCAACACTAGAGATATCTGGTCCTGTAGGATGCCTGTATTCAACACTAGAGATATCTGGCCCTGTAGGATGCCTGTATTCAACACCTGAGATATCTGGCCCTGTAGGATGCCTGTATTAAACACTAGAGATATCTGGCCCTGTAGGATGCCTGTATTCAACACTAGAGATATCTGGCCCTGTAGGATGCCTGTATTCAACACTAGAGATATCTGGCCCTGTAGGATGCCTGTATTCAACACTAGAGATATCTGGTCCTGTAGGATGCCTGTATTCAAACTAGAGATATCTGGCCCTGTAGGATGCCTGTATTCAACACTAGAGATATCTGGCCCCGTAGGATGCCTGTATTCAACACTAGAGATATCTGGCCCCGTAGGATGCCTGTATTCAACACTAGAGATATCTGGCCCTGTAGGATGCCTGTATTCAACACTAGAGATATCTGGCCCTGTAGGATGCCTGTATTCAACACTAGAGATATCTGGCCCTGTAGGATGCCTGTATTCAACACTAGAGATATCTGGCCCTGTAGGATGCCTGTATTCAACACTAGAGATATCTGGTCCTGTAGGATGCCTGTATTCAACACTAGAGATATCTGGTCCTGTAGGATGCCTGTATTCACTAGAGATATCTGGCCCTGTAGGATGCCTGTATTCAACACTATTTGTGTAAGTAGCATGGGCTAGACTAGAGCATGGGATCACATCAGACCACAGCAGAACGTGATACTGTTGCTATGCAAAAGATGAGCAACTGTCCTGCAGCTACCTGCTTGCATAACCAGATAACTAAGTCAACGACCAAAATAACACTCTATTCCCTATTTAGTGCACTACTTTTGACCAGAGCCCTGTGATTGCACTCTGTAGGGAATAGGGTGCCATTCAGGACGGAGTCCTCCAGTTTTCTCTCAGTGCCTGAGACCAACGCTCCCAGTGCCTGAGACCAACGCTCCCAGTGCCTGAGACCAACGCTCCCAGTGCCTGAGACCAACGCTCCCAGTGCCTGAGACCAACGCCCCCAGTGCCTGAGACCAACGCCCAGTGCCTGAGACCAACGCTCCCAGTGCCTGAGACCAACGCTCCCAGTGCCTGAGACCAACGCTCCCAGTGCCTGAGACCAACGCTCCCAGTGCCTGAGACCAACGCTCCCAGTGCCTGAGACCAACGCTCCCAGTGCCTGAGACCAACGCTCCCAGTGCCTTGAGACCAACGCTCCCAGTGCCCGAGACCAACGGTCCCAGTGCCCGAGACCAACGCTCCCAGTGCCCGAGACCAACGCTCCCAGTGCCCGAGACCAACGCTCCCAGTGCCCGAGACCAACGCTCCCAGTGCCCGAGACCAACGCTCCCAGTGCCCGAGACCAACGCTCCCAGTGCCCGAGACCAACGCTCCCAGTGCCTGAGACCAACGCTCCCAGTGCCTGGCTACAGCAACATGGTATCTGGCCAGAGATGCTGCAGTGTTTTAGTACCCAGCAACCAGCCTACCACACATCTGATATGTAGGCCAGAGATGCTGCAGTGTTTTTAGTACCCAGCAACCATCCTACCACACATCTGATATGTAGGCCAGAGATGCTGCAGTGTTTTAGTACCCAGCAACCACACTTTTGTTGATGGTAGAACCTTTTTGGTTCCAGGTAGAACCCTCTGTAGAAAGGTTTTTACATGGAACCCAAAAGGGTTCTCCCTGGAACCAAACAGGGTTCTTCAAAGGGTTCTCCTATGTGGACAGCAGAAGAACCCATTCTAGGAGTGTAGCCTACCACACATTCCTAACCTGATGTGACTCAATGGTGCATCACAACAGAGAGCAGAGCAGACAGGGTCTCTCTCTCTCTCGAAAGCACAGCTGTCCTCAATCCCTTTCTGTGTTATGTGACCATGTTGGTGACAGAAGGGGGTATAGAGGAGACTAGTGATGAAGGGTTACAGTAGGTATAAGAGGGATTGGTTTACAGAGGTCATGTGACATACTACTAGAGGATGGACAATAGGCTAGCTGCTTTGTCTCTAGAGAACGTGATTGTTCAGAGCAATGGCATGACCTAAAATAACCATTCAGTGCCCCTGGTTAAACCCCAGATTCCATAACGCCTATTACCACCTATGACACCTGTGATGCTGCCAAGTCAGCGCTACTGTAGGTCCAGTGTTGCCTTGTAACATTCATAGGCAACTGTCAACAAGGCTGTAGCCTCACGTCTGAAATCTCTCTCATGTGATTCCTGGCATTCAGAGACCATGAGACCATGTTGTTTTAAAGAGGAGAGAGTGTCTGTCTGACCTGACGGCTACAGTAAATAACCCTATGCCATAATTACTTACAGCACAGCTGAGAAGCACAAGGCCAGGCCTGGGTTCAAATAATATTCACAATTATTTCCAATACTTTATCTGGGCTTGATTATGCTCACCTAGCTTAATGGAACCAATAGAATAGTCCCAAAACTGTAAACCCAGCCCCCCCAAAAAACTGTAAATCCAGCCAACATAACAAAAGGTGTCCCACAGGGTTCGATTCTTGGTCCAGTTCTTTTCACTATTTATATTAACAGCATTGGTCTATCTGTACAAAACTGTAACTTTCATCTGTACGCAGATGACACTGTTGTATACGCTACTGCCACCTACGTCAGCTCAGGCTCTGTTGACTCTTCACTCTGCTTTTACTAGCTTTTACACAGCCTCGTTTGACCTGAAGTTGGTACTAAATGCTGGGAAAACCAAGTACATGTTATTTTCCAAACCATCTAATAATATAAGTGATGATTTGTGCCTAAGTACGTTAGATGGTGCTCCCATTGATCGTGTCCCAGCCTATAAATATCTGGGCATCTGGATTGTGGAAAAGCTATCTTTTAAAAAGGCATGTTGACGAGTTATTCAAGAAATGAAGAATGAAGTTGTGCTTCTTCTATTGGAATAAGGTCTTTCATTAAATAGTAGAACACAGATCATTCACTCTACATTCATTCCTGTTATAGCTTATGGTCATATTATATACATGCATGTAGCACCCAGTGTTTTGAAGCCCTTGGGTACGATTTATCATATCTCACTTTGTTTTATAACATCTGACAGTTGGACACTCACCACTGCATCCTTTATCATAAGGTTGGTTGGACGTCGCTAAAAAACACATAGGTCACTTCATTATTCAGTGTTTATAAAGCCTTACTCAATAAACTACCAATTTACTTAACACATCATGTTGAAATATAGAAACTGGGATTACAACACTAGATCACAGGATTGGTTAATACTGGAGACTCCACGTGTATTCCTACCAGGCCCCTATCATGTGGAATAATCATTTGGATGTGTTGTTGTCTCTGGGTCAGTTTAGGAGAAAGGCTAGGGATTTTTACATTGTTTGTTTTGTTTGATTGTTCATTGTGTATAGAATATTTGCTACTTATTTAATTTTGTGTTTTAAATTGTGTATAATTTTCTTTTCTGTATTGTTTCCAAGGCACATTTGCAAATGAGACCCGCGGTGTCAATGTGTTTTTCCCTGGTTGAATAAATAGTATTCCACTACAGACATACTAGAGCGAACGCTCAAAGTATTTGAACGATTTCGAATAGCATTTGAACCCAGGTCGCTCAGTCCCAGAGCTGCGTCAGGTCATCACAGTTTTAGTGCCTCAATCCCATTACTTCACGTTACAGATTAGTTAGAGATGAACCTACTGGCAACCAACCAACCAACTGCCAGTCCGTCAGTGAAACTGAAAATAAGCCTTTGGAAGGCTGGCCAGCTTTCCATAGACACAAAGGAACACATGAGAACAGAACCAGAAGAACATTTAGTGTTATTTATCCTTTATTTATACAGATAAATCCTGTTGAGATCAAACATCTCTTTTACGACGGCTACCTGTCCATTGCTGTGTAGATTGCACTTGAACCAGCAGTTCACTAGACAGGCAGCAGTTCACTAGGCAGGCAGCAGTTCACTAGGCAGGCAGCAGTTCACTAGACAGGAGGCAGTTCACTAGGCAGGAGGCAGTTCACTAGGCAGGCAGCAGTTCACTAGACAGGCAGCAGTTCACTAGACAGGCAGCAGTTCACTAGGCAGGAGGCAGTTCACTAGACAGGCAGCAGTTCACTAGACAGGCAGCAGTTCACTAGGCAGGCAGCAGTTCACTAGACAGGCAGCAGTTCACTAGGCAGGCAGCATCACTAGACAGGCAGCAGTTCACTAGGCAGGCAGCAGTTCACTAGGCAGGCGGCAGTTCACTAGGCAGGCGGCAGTTCACTAGACAGGCAGCAGCACTAGACAGGCAGCAGTTCACTAGGCAGGCAGCAAGTTCACTAGGCAGGCAGCAGTTCACTAGGCAGGCGGCAGTTCACTAGACAGGCAGCAGTTCACTAGGCAGGCAGCAGTTCACTAGACAGGAGACAGTTCACTAGGCAGGCAGCAGTTCACTAGGCAGGCAGCAGTTCACTAGGCAGGCAGCAGTTCACTAGACAGGCAGCAGTTCACTAGGCGGCAGCAGTTCACTAGACAGGCAGCAGTTCACTAGGCAGGAGGCAGTTCACTAGGCAGGCGGCAGTTCACTAGGCAGGCGGCAGTTCACTAGGCAGGAGGCAGTTCACTAGGCAGGCAGCAGTTCACTAGGCAGGCAGCAGTTCACTAGGCAGGCAGCAGTTCACTAGGCAGGCAGCAGTTCACTAGGCAGGCAGCAGTTCACTAGGCAGGCAGCAGTTCACTAGGCAGGCAGCAGTTCACTAGGCAGGAGGCAGTTCACTAGGCAGGCAGCAGTTCACTAGGCAGGCAGCAGTTCACTAGGCAGGCAGCAGTTTACTAGGCAGGCAGCAGTTCACTAGGCAGGCAGCAGTTCACTAGGCAGGCAGCAGTTCACTAGGCAGGCAGAAGTTCACTAGGCAGGCAGCAGTTCACTAGACAGGCAGCAGTTCACTAGACAGGAGGCAGTTCACTAGGCAGGCAGCAGTTCACTAGACAGGCAGCAGTTCACTAGGCAGGAGGCAGTTCACTAGACAGGAGGCAGTTCACTAGGCAGGCAGCAGTTCACTAGACAGGAGGCAGTTCACTAGGCAGGCAGCAGTTCACTAGGCAGGCAGCAGTTCAGGAGGCAGTTCACTAGACAGGCAGCAGTTCACTAGACAGGAGGCAGTTCACTAGGCAGGAGGCAGTTCACTAGGCAGGCAGCACTTCACTAGGCAGGCAGCAGTTTACTAGGCAAGCAACAGTTCACAAGGCAGGCATCAGTTCACTGGGCAGGCAGCAGTCACTAGGCAGGAGGCAGTTCACTAGGCAGGAGGCAGTTCACTAGGCAGGAGGCAGTTCACTAGGCAGGCAGCAGTTCACTAGGCAGGCGGCAGTTCACTAGGCAGGCGGCAGTTCACTAGGCAGGAGGCAGTTCACTAGGCAGGAGGCAGTTCACTAGGCAGGCAGCAGTTCACTAGGCAGGAGGCAGTTCACTAGGCAGGCGGCAGTTCACTAGGCAGGCAGCAGTTCACTAGGCAGGAGGTAGTTCAGGAGGCAGTTCACTAGACAGGCAGCTGTTCACTAGGCAGGAGGCAGTTCACTAGGCAGGCAGCAGTTCACTAGGCAGGAGGCAGTTCACTAGGCAGGCAGCAGTTCACTAGGCAGGCAGCAGTTCACTAGACAGGAGGCAGTTCACTAGGCAGGCAGCAGTTCACTAGACAGGCAGCAGTTCACTAGGCAGGCAGCAGTTCACTAGACAGGCAGCAGTTCACTAGGCAGGCAGCAGTTCACTAGGCAGGCAGCAGTTCACTAGACAGGAGGCAGTTCACTAGGCAGGCAGCAGTTCACTAGGCAGGCAGCAGTTCACTAGGCAGGCGGCAGTTCAGGAGGCAGTTCACTAGGCAGGAGGCAGTTCACTAGACAGGCAGCAGTTCACTAGACAGGCAGCAGTTCACTAGGCAGGAGGCAGTTCACTAGACAGGCAGCAGTTCACTAGACAGGAGGCAGTTCACTAGGCAGGCAGCAGTTCACTAGCAGGCAGCAGTTCAGGAGGCAGTTCACTAGGCAGGAGGCAGTTCACTAGGCAGGCAGCAGTTCACTAGACAGGCAGCAGTTCACTAGGCAGGCAGCAGTTCACTAGGCAGGAGGCAGTTCACTAGACAGGCAGCAGTTCACTAGACAGGCAGCAGTTCACTAGGCAGGCAGCAGTTCACTAGGCAGGCAGCAGTTCACTAGGCAGGAGGCAGTTCACTAGGCAGGAGGCAGTTCACTAGACAGGAGGCAGTTCACTAGGCAGGCAGCAGTTCACTAGGCAGGAGGCAGTTCACTAGGCAGGAGGCAGTTCACTAGGCAGGCGGCAGTTCACTAGGCAGGCGGCAGTTCACTAGACAGGCAGCAGTTCACTAGACAGGCAGCAGTTCACTAGACAGGCGGCAGTTCACTAGGCAGGCGGCAGTTCACTAGGCAGGAGGCAGTTCACTAGGCAGGAGGCAGTTCACTAGACAGGAGGCAGTTCACTAGGCAGGCAGCAGTTCACTAGGCAGGAGGCAGTTCACTAGGCAGGAGGCAGTTCACTAGGAAGGCGGCAGTTCACTAGGCAGGCAGCAGTTCACTAGGCAGGAGGCAGTTCACTAGGCAGGAGGCAGTTCACTAGGCAGGCAGCAGTTCACTAGACAGGCAGCAGTTCACTAGGCAGGAGGCAGTTCACTAGGCAGGAGGCAGTTCACTAGGCAGGAGGCAGTTCATTCAGTAATACCATACAATACAATACAGTACCATACCATACAATACAATACAGTATCATACAGTACCATACATTACAATACAGTACCATACCATACAATACAGTACCATACCATACAATACAATACCATACAGTACAATACAGTACCATACAATACAATACAGTACCATACCATACAATACAGTACCATACCATACAATACAATACAATACCATACAGTACAATACAGTACCATACAGTACCATACAATACAGTACCATACAATACAGTACCATACAATACAATACCGTACAGTACAGTACCATACCATACAATACAGTACAGTACCATACCATTGAGTACAGTACCATACCATAGAGTACAGTACCCCATAGTACAGTACATACCATACCATACAGTACAATACAGTACAGTACACAGTACAATACAGGACCATACCATACAATACAGTACCGTACAATACAGTACAGTACCATACAATACAGTACAATACAGTACCATACTGTACAGTACAGTACCATACCATACAGTACAATACAGTACCATGCCTTACAATACAGTACCATACATTTACATTTTACATTTACATTTAAGTCATTTAGCAGACGCTCTTATCCAGAGCGACTTACAAATTGGTATACAATACAGTATAACACAGTACAGTACCATACAGTACAGTATCGTACAGTACATACATACAGTATAACACAGTACAGTACCATACAGTACAGTACCGTACAGTACCATACCATACAGCACAGTACCATACCATACAGTACCATACCATACAGTACCATACCGTACAATACAGTACCATACAATACAGTATAACACAGTACAGTACCATACAGTACAGTACCGTACAGTACCATACAATACAGTATAACACAGTACAGTACCATACAGTACAGTACCATACAGTACCATACCATACCGTACAGTACCATACCATACAGTACCATACCATACAATACAGTACCATACCATACAGTACCATACCATACAGTGCAGAACCATACCATACAATACAGCACCATACAGTACAATACAGTACAGCACCTTACAGTACAATACAGAACTATACAGTACGATACATTATCATACAGTGCAATACAATATCATACAGTACAATACAGTACCATACAATACAGTATAACACAGTACAGTACCATACAGTACAGTACCGTACAGTACCATACCACAATACAGTACCATACAGTCTCTACCATCCCATTACAGTATGTAACAGCAGATAGACCCCCAGAGTACTGACAGTACCTTCTATCATCAGTGACTGGGTTCATCAAAGTAAATGTATTAAAGCCAGTATTCCTCTATTGTTGTTGTCAGTGTAACCTGATATTACATCATATGACATGGATGTGTTCCCAGTTACAACAAGCCAACATGTCTCAGCTTCAAGAGGGGGGTTGAGTCTTAACAGGTCCTCATTGCCTAAAAATAGGGTCTTCTATTTTCAGGGGGGGGACGACACACCCGTTCAGCATAAGACAAAATGTTACAGAAAAATCATGCTGGTGATATCCCAGCCATAAGATCTTGATCTCTAACTCTGTCCTAGTTTGTCGTTACTAGGGCCTGGCTGGCTGGCTGGCTGCCTGCATGGCTGGCTGGCTACCTGGCTGGCTGGCTACCTGGCTGGCTGGCTGGCTGGCTGCCTGGCTGCCTGGCTGGCTGCCTGGCTGGCTGGCTGCTGGCTGGCTGGCTGGCTACCTGGCTGCCTGGCTACCTGGCTGGCTGGCTGGCTGCCTGGCTGGCTGTGTTTAGACTGGCAGATAACCCTGTGTGTGTGATGTATGGTACACAGATGTTCCCCATCCCCGTGGGCTGAACCATGAGATAGAACTATAGGAACCACTGCATTGCAGCACCCAGCCTACTATCTACTGCTAATTAGAGTGCTGGAGCCAGAGGCACAGGGGAACACACACACCACAACACACACACACAGCGCGCACACACACACACACTCTGTCACGCGCACACACACACACACTCTGTCACGCCACACACACACACACACTCTGTCACTCGCACACACACACACACACTCTGTCACTCACACACACACACAAACACACTCTCACACACACACACACACTCTCACACACACACACACACACAGACACACACACACACACTGTCACTCACACTGATAGGTCAGATTATCTCTCTCTGGTGTTCTGGGCCGAGGGGTAACAGA
>NW_021822705.1:265000-267500 GCF_901001165.1 Salmo trutta
CACCACACCCTGTCATATAACAGCTAGTCAATCTGAGTTAAAGAGAGGGTGACCACCCACACCCTCTCATATAACAGCTAGTCAATCTGAGGTAAAGAGAGGTGACCACCACACCCTCTCATATAACAACTAGTCAATCTGAGGTAAAGAGAGGTGACCACCACACCCTGTCATATAACAGCTAGTCAATCTGAGGTAAGAGAGGTGACCTCCACACCCTCTCATATAACAACTAGTCAATCTGAGGTAAAGAGAGGTGACCACCACACCCCTCTTCATATAACAACTAGTCAATCTGAGGTAAAGAGAGGGTGACCACCACACCCTCTCATATAACAGCTAGTCAATTGAGGTAAAGAGAGGTGACCTCCACACACCTCTCATATAACAACTAGTCAATCTGAGGTAAGAGAGGTGACCACCACACCCTCTCATATAACAACTAGTCAATCTGAGGTAAAGAGAGGTGACCACCCACACCCTGTCATATAACAGCTAGTCAATCTGAGGTAAAGGAGAGGTGGCCACCACACCCTCTCATTACAACCTAGTCAATCTGAGGTAAAGAGAGGTGGCCACCACACCCTCTCATATAACAACTAGTCAATCTGAGGTAAAGAGAGGTGACCACCACACCCTCTCATATAACAACTAGACATACTGAGGTATAAGAGGGATAAGTGACAGCATCTCATAAAGGGTCTCAAATAAAAAACAGCTCTCTCTCTCTCATCTCCTCTCTCAACTTTATCTCTCTTCTCAATTCAATTCTCTCTCTCTCTCTCAATTCAATTCTCTCTCTGTCTCTCACTTTCCTCTCTCTCTCTCTCAATTCTCTGTCTCTCCCTTTCTCTGTCTGTCTGTCTGTCTGTGTCTGTCTGTCTGTCCTGTCTGTCTGTCTGTCTGTCTGTCTGTCTGTCTGTCTGTCTGTCTGTCTGTCTGTCTGTCTGTCTGTCTGTCTGTCTGTCTGTCTGTCTGTCTGTCTGTCTGTTTGTCTGTGTCTCTCTCCTTTTTTCACTCTCGCTCTCTCTCTTTCTCTGTAGACTGTACATTTATTATCAGAAACAAGAGGTGGACTGTGTCTCAGGCGGACCTGAGGTTTTAGGTTCTGCTGCTGGTTTTAGTTCAGAGAGACAGACGGACAGACGGAGTGAGAGAGAGACACAGAGGGATTGAGTGAAAACAATCAGTGTTCACAACTCAGTGTTACAGAGTGCTCTTATGAGACTAGAGACTGACCTCCTTGTCGTCAAGATAATGAGATTCTGAAAGGATAACAGAGAGAAACTATTTTGTCACTTACTCATTATCTTTACACATTGTCCAGTTAATTTCAGGGGAAAAGTCACTTCTTTATTAACAGAATAGTGAGACTGATAGCTAATGATGAATGATAGCTAAGAACTTCTGTTGCAGTCTGGCTTTGTCCATTTCCGTATTCTGCTGTCATTTTAAGTGTCTGTAAACATACAGTGCCATTTCAGACTGCGTTATACTGTAGCGCCATGAAAGGGTCTCATTACACGGTTGGTCAAGCCGGTGGTTTTGTCTGAAGTCTTTACAAGCACAGTAGCAGTGTGTTTAAACTAGGCTTCCCTCAGTATGCCGAGGTAACTACATGAACAACAAAAGTATGTGGACACCTGCTCGTCCAACATCTCATACAAATTATGGGCATTAATATGGAGTTGGTCCCCCCCTTCCCTGCTATAACAGCCTCCACTCTTCTGGGAAGGCTTTCCTACTCGATGTTGGAACATTGCTGCGGGGACTTGCTTCCATTCAGCCATGAGCATTAGTGAGGTCGGGCACTGATGTTGGGCGATTAGGCCTGGCTCGCAGTCGACGTTCCAATTCATCCCAAAGGTGTTCGATGGGGTTGAGGTCAGGGCTCTGTTCAGGCCAGTCAAGTTCTTCCGACAACGATCTCGACAAACCATTTCTGTATGAACCTTTGTGCACAGGGGGCATTGTCTTGTCTGAAAGGGCCTTCACCAAACTGTTGCCACAAAGTTGGAAGCACAGAATCTCTAGAATGTCATTGCATGCTGTATCCATTCACAGGAAACTAAGGGGCCGAGCCTGAACCATGAAAAACAGCCCCAGACCATTATTCCTCCTCCACCAAACTTTACAGTTGGCAGATGGTGACGTGTATTCATCCCTACAGAGAACGCGTTTCCACTTCTCCAGAGTCCAATGGTGGTGAGCTTTACACCATTCCAGCCGACGCTTGGCATTGCGCATGGTGATCTTAGGCTTGTGTGCAGCTGCTCGGCCATGGAAACCCATTTCATGAAGCTCCCGTCGAACAGTTCTTGTGCTGAAGTTGCTTCCACAGGCAGTTTGGAATTTGAAGGGGTGTCCACATACTTTTGTGTACATAGTATATGTTTGTTTACACAAACCCACACAGAGCAAACGGAAGCTTTGTGACGTGACAACCCACTGTTGTGCAGCGCAAGAGAGGTGATCAGGTTACACTTGAAATTCACTACTA
>NW_021822705.1:270000-285316 GCF_901001165.1 Salmo trutta
GTCTGTCTGTCTGTCTGTCTGTCTGTCTGTCTGTCTGTCCTTCATCCAGGCTGTCTGTCTGTACTTCATCCAGTCTGTCTGTCTGTTGTCTGTCTGTCTGTCTGTCTGTCTGTCTGTGTCTGTCTGTCTGTCTGTCTGTCCTTCATCCAGGCTGTGTGTTAAGCCTAAATGGGACCCTGCAGTGTTAATAAACATTAATAGCTCTTTAAACCAGAGGAAGTGATTTGTAAAAAGGCCTTTTTATTTCTAATTAATCTCCTAGCAGATTAGTCAGTTGTAGCATGGTTTGGCGTTTTGAGCCGAGGCATAGAGGTTAGCCAAGAGCAAATGAAACCTGCCTTGTAGGGCATTACAGTGAGTAACCTTTATGCTGCTTTTATTATTGTCATTTCTTTATTTAACCTTTTATTTAACCTTTATCTAACCTTTATTTAACCGTTTATTTAACTAGGCAAGTCAGTTAAGAGCAAATTCTTATCTACAGTGACAGCCTACCCCGGCCAAACCCCAACGACGCTGGGCCAATTGTGCGCCGCCCTACGGGACTCCCAATCACGGCCGGTTGTGATACAGCCTGGAATCGAACCAGGATGTCTGTAGTGACGCCTCTAGCACTGAGATGCAGAGCCTGCGGCCACTCGGGAGCTACTAGCTTGCTCCCAGACCTAAAGGCCTGTGTGCTCTAGCCAAGCTGAAAACGATAAAGGAGTTCACTAAGCTAAAGCACATTCACATCTGGACCTGGCCACTTCAGCTGTAGTGTTCCCTTGAGTCCTGTCTGTGTCTCTAGTGTCTATGTTAGAGTATGTTAGGCTGCAGAGCCTTAGTTAATGGGGTGTTGTAGTTCAGCAGGGCCCTGTCCTGTCGTAGCTGCTCTGTCCTGTTGATGAGGCAGAGGAGGGGAACGGAACAGGGAACAATACCCTGGGAGGAAGTCCCCGTGAGGGAGACAATGTGTCCGTCCGCTGCAGCTCAGTCCTGGGCCTCGGGGGTCGTACAGCTGCTGGGACCTTTCAGTGTTTAGGGGGACCCTGGGCGGTCTTCCAGTGTTTAGGGGGACCAGGGGCCTTTGTGTAGACTAGGTACCCCTGGTGGAATTTGACAAGCGTGTTGTGGCACCTCATTGCTACTCTCCTCCCATACATGGACCACATGCCCAGCTAAACACAGAATTTCCTGGTGGCATCGACGGCCATGGTCTTCGATGCCCCCTTGTGTGGCCGTAATGCCCTCTAAAAACATCCATGCCTTGCAGCCACCATAGTGGCCATTGTGCACTTGTGCTTTATATAATAATTGTAAATCCCTTCTCCCAGCTGCCAATTGGCCTGCTCCAAAGCACCTCTCACTCACATGACTTTTTCAGACATCTCAATTGTTATTAGCCAATGCCTATCATGTGATGTGATCTGTGAGGCCCCAGCTCGGCTACTAGTGAAGACGCATCGGGGATTCAACGGCACGCGTCCTTATCGAATTTAGAGGTGCATATTAAACATGTTACAAAGAAACTGTCCACATTTACTTTTAGGTCAGCCAACAAGATGAGTCACAAACAGCAAGAGCACTAGCCTATCTACTATCCCCCATAGTACAACAGTTGATCCATTCTATTGGTCAGCTTGTCCTTCTGTGTGACAAATAATATTCCAAACAAACTCTGGGACAGTTGTAGGACGACAGATCACAAATTAATACAACCACTGTAGCCAACATCAATTAAAAAAAAACATTTTAAAAGCAATGAGGCTGATGCAACAGATCAGAAGATTTAGCTTAAAATGTTGATAAACTATTAGTCTATATTTTCACATTCTAAACTATTAGACTATATCTTCACATTCTAAACTATTAGACTATAACTTCACATTCTAAACTATTAGACTATAACTTCACATTCTAAACTATTAGACTATATCTTCACATTCTAAACTATTAGTCTATATCTTCACATTCTAAACTATTAGACTATATCTTCACGTTCTAAACTATTAGACTATATCTTCACATTCTAAACTATTAGTCTATATCTTCACATTCTAACTATTAGTCTATATCTTCACATTCTAAACTGTTAGTCTATATCTTCACATTCTAAACTGTTAGTCTATATCTTCACATTCTAAACTATTAGTCTATATCTTCACATTCTAAACTGTTAGTCTATATCTTCACATTCTAAACTGTTAGTCTATATCTTCACATTCTAAACTGTTAGTCTATATCTTCACATTCTAAACTATTAGTCTATATCTTCACATTCTAAACTATTAGACTATATCTTCACATTCTAAACTATTAGACTATATCTTCACATTCTAAACTATTAGTCTATATCTTCACATTCTAAACTATTAGTCTATATCTTCACATTCTAAACTATTAGTCTATATCTTCACATTCTAAACTATTAGTCTATATCTTCACATTCTAAACTATTAGTCTATATCTTCACATTCTAAACTATTAGTCTATATCTTCACATTCTAAACTGTTAGTCTATATCTTCATTATAAACTGTTAGTCAATATCTTCACATTATAAACTGTTAGTCTATATCTTCACATTAAAACTGTTAGTCTATATCTTCACATTCTAAACTATTAGACTATATCTTCACATTCTAAACTATTAGTCTATATCTTCACATTCTAAACTGTTATCTAATTCTTCACATTCTAAACTATTAGTCTATATCTTCACATTCTAAACTATTAGTCTATATCTTCACATTCTAAACTATTAGTCTATATCTTCACATTCTAAACTATTAGACTATATCTTCACATTCTAAACTATTAGTCTATATCTTCACATTCTAACTGTTAGTCTAGATCTTCACATTCTAACTATTAGTCTATATCTTCACATTCTAAACTATTAGTCTATATCTTCACATTCTAAACTATTAGTCTATATCTTCACGTTATGAACTGTTAGTCTATATCTTCACATTATAAACTATTAGTCAATATCTTCACATTATAAACTGTTAGTCTATATCTTCACATTATAAGCGCAGCAATGCGCAGACGGCAGTCGGCTACAAGCACGAATGTTCCACTATGCAATTAGCAGGAAAACACATTTCTCCAAAGCGCACTGCAATGCGAGCGGTTTCATTTGACAGAGACAAACTATAGCCAATACCATAGTCTACCCCCTACTCTTTGACAGGCAGGCTAATTCATTATTTGTGTACATTTACATATACTTATGTTTTTCTTAACAGAACAGCGTTTTTCAGTTTTCAAAACAATTTAGTTGGCTATTTGGTTAATATCCTTGGTACCCTAGCAGATAGCCTTGGTACCCTAGCAGATAGCCTTGGTGTCCTAGCAGATAGCCTTGGTGCCCTAGCAGATAGCCTTGGTACCCTAGCGGATAGCCTTGTTACCCTAGCAGATAGCCTTGGTACCCTAGCGATAGCCTTGGTGTCCTAGCAGATAGCCTTGGTGCCCTAGCAGATAGCCTTGGTACCCTAGCGGATAGCCTTGGTGCCCTGGCAGATGACCTTGGTGCCCTAGCAGATAGCCTTGGTGCCCTGGCACCTCTTGAAGGCCATATGGCCTTGCCCCTAAAATCCTGAAATTCCAGGCCTGTCCTCTCCCTCCCTCCCTCATTGGGCCTTTAGGTTTATTACTGGTGGTGATGTTACAACTCACCATTGTGTTTTGTATCAAAAAGTGGGTTGGGCGTCTTTGTATGTAAGGAGAGAGCAGCATTCTCTAGTGTTTATTTACAAAGCACTCATGCAGAAACTTCCTATTTATCTATCATCATTAATTTAAACCCGGTCTCAGGCTTGGATAACACCAGGGACACCAGGGACATTGATTCAGCTCTAACCAGGATGTATTGTTTGTGTGTTACAGGAGGCACCAGGGACATTGGTTCAGCTCTAACCAGGATGTATTGTTTGTGTGTTACAGGAGGCACCAGGGACATTGGTTCAGCTCTAACCAGGATGTATTGTTGTGTGTTACAGGAGGCACCAGGGACATTGGTTCAGCTCTAACCAGGATGTGTATGAGACACAGAAGTATCGAGGCCAAGCTCAGAGACTTTTCAATGTAAGGATGTTCTCATTTACAACCACACTACTAGACCATCATTTACCATTGATTTGTAGTACATGTCACTTTGAACGAAATTAAGAAGTGTTTGTGGTGTGTGCGTGTGGGCGTGTGTGTGCGTGTGTGTGTGTGGTGTGTGCGTGTGTGTGTGTGTGTGTGTGTGTGGTGTGTGTGTGTGTGTGTGTATGTGGGTGTGTGTGTGTGTGTGTGTGTGTGTGTGTGTGTGTGTGTGTGTGTGTGTGTGTAACAGTGTCGTTAAAGTGAGACATTACTGATGAATCTGTAGAATGTCACCCAGCTCAGCCGATTCTACTCTTTCCCAGCATTCCACTGTCTCAGGGGCATGACTGGTCCACGACACACACACAGTCACACAGGGAGATCTCATTTCTTCAAGGCATTTTGGAGAAATTCTTCTTGCGTCTCCATGGCTGTGACAGTGTGCGTAGTAAACCTAGGTGCCTGTGGTCAAGCCTAGCTACACACACACACTCACACACACACACACACACACCACACACACACACCAACACACACACACACACACACACAACACCAAAACACATACACAGACAGACACACAGACAGACACACACACACACACACATACACACATAATGAAAAACACACACACAGTCACCACCGCTATGCCCCGCCCCCTCACCACCGCTATGCCCCGCCCCATCACTGTTATGCCCTGCCCCCTCATCACCACTACCGCCCGCCCCCCATCACCGCTCTGCCCCGCCCCCTCATCACCACTATGCCCCGCCCCATCATTGCTCTGCCCCGCCCCCTCATCACCGCTATGCCCCGCCCCCTCATCACCGCTATGCCCCGCCCCCTCACCACCACTATGCCCTGCCCCATCATTGCTCTGCCCCGCCCCTCATCACCACTATGCCCCGCCCCCTCATCACCGCTCTGCCCCGCCCCCCTCATCACCACTATGCCCCACCCCCTCATCACCGCTATGCCCCGCCCCCTCATCATCGCTATGCCCCGCCCCCACATCACCGCTATGCCCCGCCCCCTCATCACCGCTATGCCCTGCCCCCACATCACCGCTATGCCCCGCCCCCTCATCACCACTATGCCCCGCCCCCACATCACCGCTATGCCCCGCCCCCTCATCACCACTATGCCCCGCCCCCACATCACCGCTATGCCCCGCCCCCTCATCACCACTATGCCACGCCCCCTCATCACCACTATGCCCGCCCCCATCACCACTATGCCTCGCCCCCATATCACCACTATGCCCCGCCACCTCATCACACTATGCCCCGCCCCCTCATCACCAATGCCCCGCCCCCACATCACCGATATACCCCGCCACCTCATCACCACTATTCCCCGCCCCCTCATCACCACTAATCCCCGCCCCCTCATCACCACTATGCCCCGCCCCCTCATCACCACTATGCCCCTCTCTACTGAAAGACTAGCCTTTTGGTGGGCTAGGAGAGATCCTAATAAACAATACAGGATTCTAATGTTTCTCACCTTTGTGATTGCTGTGACCTGCAGGGCTTTCATGGACTGCATGATCACCCTCTACAGGATCAGATGGAGGAGTGGAAGAGAGGAACTAACACTGGATAAGGACCATGCTAAAGGTATCATCATAACATATAGATATATAATAATATAGAGAGGAACCAACACTCTGGATAAGGACCATGCTAAAGGTACCATCATAACATATAGATATATAATAATATAGAGAGGAACCAACACTCTGGATAAGGACCATGCTAAGGTACCATCATAACATATGATATATAATAATATAGAGAGGACCAACACTCTGGATAAGGACCATGCTAAAGGTACCATCATAACATATAGATTAATAATATAGAGAGGAACCAACGCTCTGGATAAGGACCATGCTAAAGGTACCATCATAACATATAGATATATAATAATATAGAGAGGAACCAACACTCTGGATAAGGACCATGCTAAAGGTACCATCATAACTATAGAGATATATAATATAGAGAGGAACCAACGCTCTGGATAAGGACCATGCTAAAGGTACCATCATAACATATAGATATATAATAATATAGAGAGGAACCAACGCTCTGGATAAGGACCATGCTAAAGGTACCATCATAACATATAGATATATAATAATATAGAGAGGAACCAACACTCTGGATAAGGACCATGCTAAAGGTACCATCATAACATATAGATTATAATAAATAGAGAGGAACCAACGCTCTGGATAAGGACCATGCTAAAGGTACCATCATAACATATAGATATATAATATAGAGGAACCAACACTCTGGATAAGGACCATGCTAAAGGTACCATCATAACATAGATATATATAATATAGAGAGGAACCAACACTCTGGATAAGGACCATGCTAAAGGTACCATCATAACATAGATATATATAATATAGAGAGGAACTAACACTCTGGATAAGGACCATGCTAAAGGTACCATCATAACATATAGATATATAATAATATAGAGAGGAACCAACACTCTGGATAGGACCATGCTAAAGGTACCATAAATATAGTATATAATAATATAGAGAGGAACCAACACTCTGGATAAGGACCATGCTAAAGGTACCATCGTAACATAGATATATAATAATATAGAGAGGAACCAACACTCTGGAAGGACCATGCTAAAGGTACCATCGTAACATATAGATATATAATAATATAGAGAGGAACCAACACTCTGGATAAGGACCATGCTAAAGTTACCATCGTAACATATAGATATATAATAATATAGAGGAACCAACACTCTGGATAAGGACCATGCTAAAGGTACCATCATAACTATAGATATATAATAATATAGAGAGGAACTAACACTCTGGATAAGGACCATGCTAAAGGTACCATCATAACATATAGATATATAATAATATAGAGAGGAACCAACACTCTGGTAAGGACCATGCTAAAGGTACCATCATAACATATAGATATATAATAATATAGAGAGGAACCAACACTCTGGATAAGGACCATGCTAAAGGTACCATCATAACATATAGATATATAATAATATAGAGAGGAACCAACACTCTGGATAAGGACCATGCTAAAGGTACCATCATAAATATAGATATAAATAATATAGAGAGGAACCAACACTCTGGATAAGGACCATGCTAAAGGTACCATCGTACATATAGATATAATAATATAGAGAGGAACCAACACTCTGGATAAGGACCATGCTAAAGGTACCATCGTAACATATAGATATATAATAATATAGAGAGGAACCAACGCTCTGGATAAGGACCATGCTAAAGGTACCATCATAACATAGATAATAATAATATAGAGAGGAACCAACGCTCTGGATAAGGACCATGCTAAAGGTACCATCATAACATATATATATATAATATAGAGAGGAACCAACGCTCTGGATAAGGACCATGCTAAAGGTACCATCATAACATATAGATATATATAATATAGAGAGGAACTAACATCTGGATAAGGACCTGTGTAACAGTGTAGGTTCCGTCCCTCTCTTCGCCCCAACCCGGGCTTGAACCAGGGACCCTTGCACACATCAACAACTGACACCCCACGAAGCATCGTTACCCATCGCGCCACAAAAGCCGCGGCCCTTGCAACGCAAGGGGAAACCTACTTCAAGTCTCAGAGAGAGTGACGTCACCGATTGAAACGCTATTAGCGCGCACCACCGCTAACTAACTAGCCATTTCACATCGGTTACACTCACCCCCCATTTGACCTCCTCCTTTTCCGCAGCAACCAATGATCCGGGTCAACAGCATCAATGTAACAGTGTAGGTTCCGTCCCTCTCTTCGCCCCAACCCGGGCTCGAACCAGGGACCCTTGCACACATCAACAACTGACACCCCACGAAGCATCGTTACCCATCGCGCCACAAAAGCCGCGGCCCTTGCAACGCAAGGGGAAACCCTACTTCAAGTCTCAGAGAGAGTGACATCACCGATTGAAACGCTATTAGCGCGCACCACCGCTAACTAACTAGCCATTTCACATCGGTTACACATGCTAAAGGTATCATCATAACATATAGATATGTAAAATATAGAGAGGAACCAACACTCTGGATAAGGACCATGCTAAAGGTACCATCAAACATATAGATATATAATAGTATAGAGAGGAACCAACACTCTGGATAAGGACCATGCTAAAGGTACCATCATAACATATAGATATATAATAATATAGAGAGGAACCAACACTCTGGATAAGGACCATGCTAAAGGTACCATCAACATATAGATAATATAATATAGAGAGGAACCAACACTCTGGATAGGACCATGCTAAAGGTTCATCATAACATATAGATATAATAATATAGAGGAACCAACGCTCTGGATAAGGACCATGCTAAAGGTACCATCATAACATAGATTATAATATTAGAGAGGAACCAACACTCTGGATAAGGACCATGCTAAAGGTACCATCATAACATATAGATATATAATAGTATAGAGAGGAACCAACACTCTGGATAAGGACCATGCTAAAGGTACCATCATAACATATAGATATATAATAATATAGAGAGGAACCAACACTCTGGATAAGGACCATGCTAAAGGTACCATCATAACATATAGATATATAATAATATAGAGAGGAACCACACTCTGGATAAGGACCATGCTAAAGGTACCATCATAACATATAGATATATAATAATATAGAGAGGAACCAACACTCTGGATAAGGACCATGCTAAAGGTACCATCATAACATATAGATATATAATAATATAGAGAGGAACCAACGCTCTGGATAAGGACCATGCTAAAGGTACCATCATAACATATAGATATATAATATATAGAGAGGAACCAACACTCTGGATAAGGACCATGCTAAGGTACCATCATAACATATAGATATATAATAATATAGAGAGGAACCAACACTCTGGATAAGGACCATGCTAAGGTATCATCATAACAGAGAGTTAGAGAGAGAGGGGGGTGTATATATATATATACACAGTTGAAGTCAGAAGTTTACATACACTTTAGCCAAATACATTTAAACTCAGTTTTTTCACAATTCCTGACATTTAATCTTAGTAAAAATTCCCTGTCTTAGGTCAGTTAGGATCACCACTTTATTTTAACAATGTGAAATGTCAGAATAATAGTATAAAGAATGATTATTTCAGCTTTTATTCTTTTCATCACATTCCCAGCGGGTCAGAAGTTTACATACACTCAATTAGTATTTGGTAGCATTGCCTTTAAATTGTTTAACTTGGGTCAAATGTTTCGGGTAGCCTTCCGCAAGCTTCCCACAATAAATTGGGTAAATTTTGGCCCTTCCTCCTGACAGAGCTGGTGTAACTGAGTCAGGTTTGTAGGCCTCCTTGCTCGCACACGCTTTTTCAGTTCTGCCCACAAATTTTCTACGGGATTGAGGTCAGGGCTTTGTGATGGCCACTCCAATACCTTGACTTTGTTGTCCTTAAGCCATTTTGCCACAACTTTGGACGTATGCTTGAGGTCATTGTCCATTTGGAAGACCCATTTGCGACCAAGCTTAACCTCCTGACTGATGTCTTGAGATGTTGCTTTAATATATGCACATAATTTCCTTCCTCATCTATTTTGTGAAAGTGTACCAGTCTCCTGCAGAAAAGCACCCCGCACATGATGCTGCCACCCCCGTACTTCACGGTTGGGATGGTGTTCTTCGGCTTGCAAGCCTCCCCTTTTTTCCTCCAAACATAACGATGGTCACTATGGCCAAACAGTTCTATTTTGTTTCATCAGACCAGAGGACATTTCTCCAAAAAGTACGATCTTTTCCCCATGTGCAGTTGCAAACCGTAGTCTGGCTTTTTTATGGCGGTTTTGGAGCAGTGGCTTCTTCCTTGCTGAGTGGCCTTTCAGGTTATGTTGATATAGGGCTCGTTTTACTGTGGATATAGATATTTGTACCTGTTTCCTCCAGCATCTTCACAAGGTCCTTTTCTGTTCTGGGATTGATTTGCACTTTTTCACACCAAAGTACTTTCATCTCTAGAAGAGAGAGAGCGTCTCCTTCCTGAACGGTTGACGGCTGCTGCAGGTCCCATGGTGTTTATACTTGGTACTATTGTTTGTACAGATGAATGTGGTACCTTCAAACTTCTGACCCACTGGAATTGTGATACGGTGAATTATAAATGAAATAATCTGTCTGTAAAAATTGTTGGAAAAATTACTTGTGTCATGCACAAAGTAGATGTCCTAACCGACTTGCCAAACTATAGTTTGTTTACAAGAAATTTGTGGCGTTTGAAAAACGAGTTTTAATGACTCCACCTAAGTGTATGTAAACTTCCGACTGAACTGTATAATAATATAACCATACACTAAAGCCAGTGTAATATACACGTGAACAAAAGTATGTGGACATGCTAGTCGAACATCTCATTCCAAAATCGACCATTAAAATGGAGTTGGTCTGCTGCGATAACAGCCTCCACTCTTCTGGAAGGCTTTCCACTAGATGTTGGAACATTGCTGCTATAACAGCCTCCACTCTTCTGGGAAGGCTTTCCACTAGATGTTGGAACATTGCTGCTATAACAGCCTCCACTCTCTGGGAAGGCTTTCCACTAGATGTTGGAACATTGCTGCTATAACAGCCTCCACTCTCTGGGAAGGCTTTCCACTAGATGTTGGAACATTGCTGCTATAACAGCCTCCTCTCTTCTGGGAAGGCTTTCCACTATGTTGGAACATTGCTGCTATAACAGCCTCCACTCTTCTGGGAAGGCTTTCCACTAGATGTTGGAACATTGCTGCGAGGATTTGCTTCCATTCAGACAAGAGAATTAGTGAGGTCGGGTACTGATGTTGGGCGATTAGGCCTGGCTCACAGTCTGCGTTCCAATTAATCCCAAAGGTGTTCGATGGGGTTGAGGTCAGTGCTCTGTGCAGGCCAGTCAAGTTCTTCCACACCAATCTCAATAACCATTCTGTACGGCATTGTCATGCTGAAACAGGAAAGGGCCTTCCCCAAATTGTTGCCACGAAGTTGGAACAAGCTAGTCACAAAGTTTTACGAGCATCAGCACTCGGCGATCCCGTCCTGTGAGCTTGTGTGGCCTACCACTTCGCGGCTGAGCCGTTGTTGCACCTAGACATTTCCCTTCACATAACAGCACTTACAGTTGACCCGGAGCAGCTCTAGCAGGGCAGAAATTTGATGAACTGATTTGTTGGAAAGGTGGCATCCTATCACGTTGAAAGTCACTGAGCTCTTCAGTAAGGCCATTCTACTGCCAATGTTTGTCTATGGAGATTACGTGGCTGTGTGCTTGATTTTATACACCTGTCAGCAACGGTGTGGCTGAAATAGTTTATCTATATATATAATATATATATATTATATATATATACATATATTATACCTCTGCACACACAGTCAACATTCACTCTCTGTTTAGGGTTTAGCTTATTTTCTTTTCCTCTTTGACCCGAATTTTGTTTTATTGTACAATTTAGTAAAACACGCGTCAAAACCAACAAGACAGGGTCAGTCATATGAGCTCACTATTTGGCACAATAGTGAACCAATGAGTTATAGCTGTTATTAAATGGCTGATAAACGACAGAATAACATGTATACCAGTCAGCTACTTCACCTTTTACCACCTCCACAAATGTTGTAATATCCACTGACTGTGCTCAGCTTTAGGGTTTCCTGACACGCTGTTGACCCCATTTCCCCCCCACAGAGTACAAGAAAGTTCGGAGTGAGATCAAGAAGAAGTCTTTAGACACTCTGAAGCTACAGAAGAAGGCAAAGAAAGGTAGACTATATCCATCCATCTGTCTCTGTCTGTCTGTCTGTCTGTCTGTCTGTCTGTCTGTCTGTCTGTCTGTCTGTCCAGTCCAGTCCAGTCCAGTCCAGTCCCGTCCTGCTTCACTTCTCTACTGGCTGTGCCATAAAATAGAGTTATTACAACATATGTACGATACATATAATGTCTGTGGGCTTGGCCGTATGAAGTAAAGTATACACACTGTACCTCTATGGGCTGTTGTTTCCCCTTGAGGTCCTACCTACACATTCCATGTAGTCTAAAGCAAATAGAGTTGAACGTCAATGAGGCTACTCAGGGACTCTACAGTATAAAACACAGTACATATTTATGTAACATTTATTATATAGTACATCTCTATGTCCTTTATCATCTCTGAACGTCATCTCTACGTACATTTGGTACGCTTAGGCAAATGGACATGCAAATTGAGTTGAACATCCTCCCTACTGAATGTCCTTACTCTATGCTATGGTTTCTGTGGTTATGTAAGAATGTTCCTGATCCCTGTCAGACTCTGTGGATTGGCAGATATCATTTGTACACATGAATCTATCTGAATGATGTCTGGAAACATGGAGAAAAAAACAACAACATCAGCTCATATTGTCTGTCATTATACTGAAACCAGGACACCGGTTGTGTCCCAAATGACACCTTATTCCTATATAGTGCACTACTTTAGTACAGGGTCTATAGGGCCCAAAGAAGTGCTCTACATAGGAAATAGGGTGCCATTTGGAACAGATTCTCTGCTCAACTACTGAGTATCCGTTTGTGTCGTCCTTTCTCCCGTAGGACAGACATCCCAATTGAATACGCATGCAGTCAGTCAGTCTTTGTGTAGGCCTACACACCATGAAAGGAAATGGAGAAGCTATTGAAAAGGTTCAATATGTGTCTAGACAGATAGACAGAGAGAGAGCATCTATGGAAGCTCCTATTCAAGCTGTCAGTTATCTTGAGTGACAAAAGTCCAGTTGAAATTTCAAAATGTCCATCTTGAAAGCACCAAACATCTATGCATTTTCTGCTTTCAAAGTGAACTTCAACTCTTTTTGAAACTTCTTTAGCTCAATACTGTGCTGTTGTATTTCCATGGTGCAGTATTTAGCGGTATGCACCTGGTCTTATTCTAGGTTATTAGATTCCTATCTAGAGGAGCAGTATTTAGCAGTGTGCACCTGGTCTTATTCTAGTGTTATTAGATGTCCTATCTAGAGGAGCAGTATTTAGCTGTGTGCACCTGGTCTTTCTAGTGTTATTAGATGTCCTATCTAGAGGAGCAGTATTTAGCTGTGGTGCACCTGGTCTTATTCTAGTGTTATTAGATGTCCTGTCTAGAGGAGCAGTATTTAGCAGTGTGCACCTGGTCTTTCTAGTGTTATTAGATGTCCTATCTAGAGGAGCAGTATTTAGCAGTGTGCACCTGGTCTTATATCTAGTGTTATTAGATTCCTATCTAGAGGAGCACTATTTAGCAGTGTGCACCAAGTGGCGCAGTGGTCTAGACACTGCATGTCAGTGCTAGGGCGTCACTACAGACACCTGGTTTCGAATCCACACTGTATCACAAGTCGGCCGTGATTGGGAGTCCCATAGGGGCTGTCATGTCCTGACCCTAGTAATATGTCATTTTCTATAGTAGAGTAGGGCGGCGTGACAGGGGGTGTTTTGGGTTGTTCTATGTTTTTCTATTTCTATGTTTAAGTTCTAGTTTTTCTATTTCTATGTTGGGATTGTTTGAGGTTGATCTCTAATGGAGGCATCTGATCTCATTGCCTCTGATTAGAGATCATTTAAGTAGGGGTTTTTCTCTTCTATTGTGGGTTATTATCTTTTGAGTAGTGTGTTTTCCTCTCTGCGTCTCGGTTTGTTTTTTGTGTTTTCAAGTATTTATGTGTATTGCATTCAGTTTCACGTTTAATAAATATGTGGAACTACGAACACGCTGCATTTTGGTCCGCTCCTTCGAACAGACGTGACTGCGGCGCACATTGGCTCAGCGCCGTCCGAGTCCGTCATTGTAATTAAGAATTTGTTCTTAACTTACATTTACATTTATTTAAGTCATTTAGCAGACGCTCTTATCCAGAGCGACTTACAAATTGGTGCATTCACCTTATGAATATCCGTGGAACAACCACTTTACAATAGTGCATCTAAATCTTTTAAGGGGGGGGGTTAGAAGGATTACTTTATCCTATCCAGGTTTCCTTAAGAGGTGGGGTTTCAGGTGTCTCCGAAGGTGGTGATTGACTCCGCGTCCTGGGCGTCGTCCTGCCTAGTTAAATAAAGGTTATATCAAATAAAAAAAATAGAAGCATTTCCCCAGCACTGATTAACAATCTGGATGTCAGCATGGTAAAACATTACCCCAGCACTGATTCAATCTGGATGTCTAGCATGGTACATTCCCCAGCACTGATAACAATCGGATGTCTAGCATGGTAACATTACCCCAGCACTGATTAACATCTGGATGTCTAGCATGGTAAACATTACCCCAGCACTGATTAACAATCTGGATGTCTAGCATGGTAACATTACCCCAGCACTGATTAACATCTGGATGTCTAGCATGTAACATTACCCCGCACTGATTAACAATCTGGATGTCATGCGTAAACCCCATTACCCCAGCATGATTAACATCTGGATGTCTGCATGGTAACTTACCCCAGCACTGATTAACATCTGGATGTCTAGCATGGTAACATTACCCCAGCACTGATTAACAATCTGGATGTCTAGCATGGTTAACATTACCCCAGCATTGATTAACAATCTGGATGTCTAGCATGGTAAACATTACCCAGCACTGATTAACAATCTGGATGTCTAGCATGGTAAACATTACCCCAGCCATGATTAACAATCTGGATGTCTAGATCAGGTAAACATTACCCCAGCACTGATTAACAATCTGGATGTCTAGCATGGTAAACATTACCCCAGCACTGATTACAATCTGGAATGTCTAGCATGGTAAACATTACCCCAGCACTGATTAACAATCTGGATGTCTAGCATGGTAAACATTACCCCAGCACTGATTAACAATCTGGATGTCTAGCATGTAAACATTACCCCAGCACTGATTAACAATCGGAGTGTCTAGCATGGGAAACATTACCCCAGCACTGATTAACAATCTGGATGTCTAGCATGGTAAACATTCCCCAGCACTTGATTAACAATCTGGATGTGCATGGTAACATTACACCGCAACTGATTAACAATTGGATGTCTAGCATGGTAAACATTACCCCAGCACTGATTAACAATCTGGATGTCTAGCATGGTAAACATTCCCCAGCATTAACAACTCTGATGTCCATAGCTGTGTAAACATTACCCCAGCACTGATTACAATCTGGATGTGCATGGT